>NC_084595.1:495000-766502 GCF_033807715.1 Cololabis saira | reverse complement strand
TACGTGTCCATCAGGAGACTAACCTTTTGTTTTTTTACCTCTAACCCCCCCCAGGCGAGGCCCTGGAGTCGGCCGTGCGTCGGGAGGTCCATGAAGAGGCCGGCGTTGCCGTGGCGACGGTCCAGTACGTGTCCTGCCAGCCCTGGCCCCTCCCCTCCTCGCTCATGATTGGCTGTCTGGCCGCCGCCGTCTCCACGGCGATCCGGGTGGACGAGAGCGAGCTGGAGGACGCCCGCTGGTTCCCACGGCAACAGGTGAGACAAACGCCCGCTGGTTCCCACGGCAACAGGTGAGACAAACGCCCGCTGGTTCCCACGGCAACAGGTAAAACGCCCGCTGGTTCCCACGGCAACAGGTGAGACAAACGCCCGCTGGTTCCCACGGCAACAGGTGAGACAAACGCCCGCTGGTTCCCACGGCAACAGGTGAGACAAACGCCCGCTGGTTCCCCACGGCAACAGGTAAAACGCTCGCTGGTTCCCACGGCAACAGGTGAGACAAACGCCCGCCGGTTCCCACGGCAACAGGTGAGACAAACGCCCGCTGGTTCCCACGGCAACAGGTAAAACGCTCGCTGGTTCCCACGGCAACAGGTAAAACGCTCGCTGGTTCCCACGGCAACAAGTAAAAACGCCCGCTGGTTCCCACGGCAACAAGTAAAAACGCCCGCTGGTTCCCACGGCAACAAGTAAAAACGCCCGCTGGTTCCCACGGCAACAGGTAAAAACGCCCGCTGGTTCCCACGGCAACAGGTAAAAAACGCCCGCTGGTTCCCACGGCAACAGGTAAAAACGCCCGCTGGTTCCCACGGCAACAGGTGAGACAGAGGAAACGTGACTTAAAGATGAAGAAGAAGTAGAAAGCATGAGATGATGATAAAAATATTGCTTTCATCAACGAAAATTCGCACTAAATATCGTCGTCAATGAAAATTCGGACTAAATATCATCGTCAATGAAAATTCGGATTAAATATCGTCGTCAATGAAAATTCGGACTAAATATTGTCAATGAAAATTCGGACTAAATATAGTCGTCAACGAAAATTCTGGCTAAATATCGTCATCAACAAAAGTTCGGACTAAAATGCTTCGTCAACCAAAATTGTGACTAAATATCGTCGTCAACAAACCTTTATCCCCTGAGGAAAACAAGACGCAATGAAAATGCTGATCATGTGACGATAACGATAATTAAATACATAATTCAATATCGTAGAGGAATAAAAATGAGACTAAAATGCTCAGACTTTTAGTCGACTGAAACTTGACACGACTAAAAGCAGAATGAACGAGACTAAAACTAATAAAAACTAAAATGATAGTAGGACCTAAAGACTAGACTAAAACTGGAACTGGAACAACAACACACTGCTGATGATGATGTTCTTCTTCTTCTTCTTCTTCTTCTTCTTCTTCTTCTTCTTCTTCTTCTTCTTCTTCTTCTTCTTCTTCTTCTTTCTTCTTCTTCTTCTTCTTCTTCTTCTTCTTCTTCTTCTTCTTCTTCTTCTTCTTCTTCTTCTTCTTCTTCTTCTTCTCTCCAGGTGATCGACTCGTTCCGGGGAACCGACCCGACCTTCGTCTTCCCTCCCAGACAAACCATCGCCCACCAGCTCATCAAGCACTGGATCGGGGTGACCTCCAACCTTTAACAAGTGTGACCTTTAACTCTGACCTCCAACCTCTGACAGGCCTGACCTCTAACCTCTAACCTTTAACAGGCGTGACCTTTAACCTCTGACAGGAAGTGGTTAACCTCTGACAGGCATGACCTCCAACCTCTGACCTTTAACCTCTGGCCTTTAACCTCCAACCCCTGACAGGAAGTGGTCAACCTCTGATAGGAAGTGGTTAACCTCTGACAGGAAGTGGTCAGCCTCTGACAGGAAGTGGTTAACCTCTGATAGGAAGTGGTTAACCTCTGACAGGAAGTGGTTAACCTCTGACAGGAAGTGGTGAACCCCTGACAGGAAGTGGTTAACCTCTGACAGGAAGTGGTCAACCTCTGACAGGAAGTGGTCAACCTCTGACAGGAAGTGGTTAACCTCTGACAGGAAGTGGTCAACCTCTGACAGGAAGCGGTTAACCTCTGACAGGAAGTGGTCAGCCTCTGACAGGAAGTGGTTAACCTCTGATAGGAAGTGGTTAACCTCTGACAGGAAGTGGTTAACCTCTGACAGGAAGTGGTGAACCCCTGACAGGAAGTGGTCAGCCTCTGACAGGAAGTGGTTAACCTCTGATAGGAAGTGGTTAACCTCTGACAAGGAAGTGGTTAACCTCTGATAGGAAGTGGTTAACCTCTGACAGGAAGTGGTTAACCTCTGATAGGAAGTGGTTAACCTCTGACAGGAAGTGGTTAACCTCTGATAGGAAGTGGTTAACCTCTGACAGGAAGTGGTGAACCCCTGACAGGAAGTGGTTAACCTCTGACAGGAAGTGGTCAACCTCTGACAGGAAGTGGTCAACCTCTGACAGGAAGTGGTTAACCTCTGACAGGAAGTGGTCAACCTCTGACAGGAAGTGGTGAACCCCTGACAGGAAGTGGTCAACCTCTGACAGGAAGTGGTTAACCTCTGACAGGAAGTGGTCAACCTCTGACAGGAAGTGGTTAACCTCTGACAGGAAGTGGTCAGCCTCTGACAGGAAGTGGTCAGCGACGACGTCCCGGCGAGCGACTCCATCATCGTCTGATTCAGGAGCAGCTGCTGCCGACGCCTCATCAGTCTCAGGGTTCATGTAGCTCCTAATGGAATAATTACCTATAATGTAATAATTACCTGTAATGTAATAATTATGTAATAATTATGTAATAATTACCTATAATGTAATAATTACCTAAAATGTAATAAAATTTGCAATTAACTCAATTGAAAATGTAATAAAATCCAATAATGTAATAAAATATCCTGACTGATATTGTAATAACATTTTTACCGATAATGTAAAACTTTATTACATTATTGGGAATTTATTACATTTTTAGGTCTGTCTTTTTTTTTCAAAACTGATAATGTAATACTTGACAAATAATGTAATATATTTGTTAGTTTCAGTCCAGAGTTCTACATTTTGTGTTTTAAATATCTAAGAATGTTTTATACGCTGGATTTGAAACACCAGAATGAATATTGGGTTAAATTGCAGACTTTGAGTTCCATGTAATAAATTACTTTACTAACTAACTGTAACTAACTGTACACGCCCACTTTCTACCATGAATGGTCAATGAAAACACTTCATGTTTCTGTTTTTACATAAATGATCAACTGTGTTTTACACTCAAAACATCATGGCTGGGAAGACCGAGGCGTTATACACTTATACTCTCTTATTTGTAGTTAAAATGTCTCATTTTTAGTCAGAAAATCTCATTACACTTAACACAAGACTCATCACTGGAAAAAAACCAACAATTTTCACCTGTTTCAAGTAGATTTTCACTTAAAATAAGTAGAAAAAACTGGTCTGAACTGGTCTGATCTGGTCTGAACTGGTCTGAACTGGTCTGATCTGGTCTGAACTAGTCTGATCTGGTCTGAACTGGTCCTGATCTGGTCTGAACTGGTCTGAAACTGGTCTGATCTGGTCTGAACTGGTCTGATCTGGTCTGAACTGGTCTGAACTGGTCTGAACTGGTCTGAACTGGTCTGAACTGGTCTGATCTGGTCTGAACTGGTCTGAACTGGTCTGATCTGGTCTGAACTAGTCTGATCTGGTCTGAACTGGTCTGAACTGGTCTGGTCCTGATCTGGTCTGAACTGGTCTGAACTGGTCTGATCTGGTCTGAACTGGTCTGATCTGGTCTGAACTGGTCTGAACTGGTCTGATCTGGTCTGAACTGGTCTGATCTGGTCTGAACTGGTCTGAACTGGTCTGATCTGGTCTGAACTGGTCCTGATCTGGTCTGATCTGGTCTGATCTGGTCTGAACTGGTCTGAACTGATCTGGTCTGATCTGGTCTGAACTGGTCTGATATGGTCTGATCTGGTCTGATCTGGTCCTGAACTGGTCTGATCTGGTCTGATCTGGTCTGATCTGGGTCCTGAACTGGTCTGATCTGGTCTGATCTGGTCTGATCTGGTCTGAACTGGTCTGATCTGGTCTGATCTGGTCTGATCTGGTCATCTGGCCTGAACTGGTCTGATCTGGTCTGAACTGTCTGATATGGTCTGATCTGGTCTGATCTGGTCCTGATCTGGTCTGAACTGGTCTGATCTGGTCCTGATCTGGTCTGAACTGGTCTGAACTTGATCTGGTCCTGATCTGGTCTGATCTGGTCTGAACTGGTCTGAACTGGTCTGATCTGGTCTGAACTGTCTGAACTGGTCTGAACTGGTCCTGATCTGGTCTGATCTGGTCTGAACTGGTCTGATCTGGTCTGAACTGGTCTGATCTGGTCTGAACTGGTCTGATCTGGTCTGATCTGGTCTGAACTGGTCCTGCCTCTGGTTTGAACTGGTCTGAACTGGTCTGAACTGGTCCTGATCTGGTTTGAACTGGTCTGAACTGGTCTGATCTGGTCCTGAACTGGTCTGATCTGGTCTGATCTGGTCTGAACTGGTCTGAACTGGTCTGAACTGGTCTGAACTGGTCTGAACTGGTCTGAACTGGTCCTGATCTGGTCTGAACTGGTCCTGATCTGGTTTGAACTGGTCTGAACTGGTCTGATCTGGTCTGATCTGGTTTGAACTGGTCTGAACTGGTCTGATCTGGTCTGAACTGGTCTGGTTCCTGAACTGGTCTGAACTGGTCTGCTCTGGTCCTGAACTGGTCTGATCTGGTCTGATCTGTCTGAACTGGTCTGAACTGGTCCTGAACTGGTCTGATCTGGTCTGATCTGGTCTGATCTGGTCTGAACTGGTCTGAACTGGTCTGAACTGGTCTGATCTGGTCCTGATCTGGTCTGAACTGGTCTGAACTGGTCTGAGCTGGTCTGAACTGGTCTGAACTGGTCTGAGCTGGTCTGAACTGGTCTGAACTGGTCTGATCTGGTCTGGTCTGAACTGGTCTGAACTGGTCTGAGCTGGTCTGAACTGGTCTGAACTGGTCTGAGCTGGTCTGAACTGGTCTGAACTGGTCTGATCTGGTCTGATCTGGTCTGAACTGGTCTGAACTGGTCTGAACTGGTCTGATCTGGTCTGAACTGGTCTTATCTGGTCTTGGTCTGAACTGGTCTGATCTGGTCTGAACTGGTCTGAGCTGGTCTGAGCTGGTCTGATCTGGTCTGAGCTGGTCTGAGCTGGTCTGAGCTGGTCTGAACTGGTCTGAACTGGTCTGAACTGGTCTGATCTGGTCCTGATCTGGTCTGAACTGGTCTGATCTGGTCTGAACTGGTCTGAGCTGGTCCTGATCTGGTCTGATCTGGTCTGAGCTGGTCTGATCTGGTCTGAACTGGTCTGAACTGGTCCTGGTCTGGTCTGATATATATGTATATATATGTAACCGGTGGGATCTTTAGTGGTGTGCGTTGTGTTTTAAACAGACGGGACTCAGACCAGCAGGACTCTTTTGGAGGCAACCTCCTTTTATTTCCTGACAAGGAAATAAAACAACAAAACCTCCAGTCAAACATGCATCCAGTTGAGCCCCTACACAGATAATAAAGAATATTAACATGCTACACAGGAAACCCAAACTGTGGTGTGGGGGGGGGGGGGTTGACATGTCAGGTAAACTAAAATAACAGATTTTGGTGATGGTGAAGGGTGAGAGGGTGAGAGGGTGATATTGTTTCCTGTTTCACGGTTTAAATTCGGGGGTCGCATTAACGGCAACCAGGCGGATTTTCAGAATAAGAGTCCCAGTTACTAGATATCACCTTTTATCTCGACTTTGGAAACGAGTCTCGACAAGCCAAGCTTTTATTTTGAAAGCCAGCTCCATAAAACTGGCTTTTCCGGGCCGCGTTCGAACCCACCGGAAGCAGTTCGGGGCTGCAGCCTTGTTTGTCGTCCGGGGAAAGAAGCCGCTGCTGCCGCTGAACCAGGACCGGGAGACCCCGTAGAGACCCGGAGAACCAGGACCGGGAAACCCCGTAGACCCCTGGAACCGGGGACCAGGAGACCCCGTAGAACCAGGGACCCCTGGAGCCGGAGACCCGGAAACCCCGGAGAGACCCCGAGACCCCTGGAAACAGAGACCCGGAAACCCCGGAGACCCCTGGATAACCAGGGACCCCTGAGACCAGGACCCGGAGACCCCGGAGCCCCCGGAGAGACCCCTGAGACCAGGACCCGGAGACCCCGGGGGATGGAGCTGACCCGCCGAGCCTGAGGAAGAGGAGGAGGAGGAGGAGGAGGAGGAAGGGGAGGAAGATGAAGCTGCTGAAGCCCAGCTGGGTGAGCCATAACGGTGAGTGTCCCGCTCCGACCCCCCGGACCCGGCCAGACCCCCCCCGGACCCGGCCAGACCCGCCCCGGCCTGTCCCGGGGCGGGTTTGCCCACCAGCCGCGTCTTTGTGGCGGCTTTAGCGGCTTTAGCTCCGCCGGTGTTCTGCACAAACTCGCTACCCGCCGAAAGGCCACTTTGGGGTTCTGCGCAGGCGCAGACCAGTTCTCGGCAGGGAGCGAGGATCGACAGAACACCTGCAGAATCCCACCTGGAAAACAGTCAAATACAATCACACATTAATCACGTATTTAGAAAGATAAAACACCAGTATTAAAAGTTTGAACCAAAAAAGTAGAGAGAGAATTAGGGCCAAACTAAGACAAAAACAAACAAACTAAAAAACAAACAACAAAACAAGAAAAAATAAAAAAATAACAATAAAAAAAGAAATAACATGAATAAAGTCATAATATGAGAATAAAGTTGTAAAATTATGAGAATAAAGTAATAATATTGCAAGAATAAAGTCGTAAAATTATGAGAATAAAGTAATAATATTGCAAGAATAAAGTCGTAATATTACGAGAATAAAGTAATAATATTGCGAGAATAAAGTTGTAATATTGCAAGAATAAAGTCGTAATATTATGAGAATAAAGTCGTAATATTACGAGAATAAAGTAATAATATTGCGAGAATAAAGTAATAATATTGCAAGAATAAAGTCGTAATATTAAGAGAATAAAGTTGTAATATTATGAGAATAAAGTAATAATATTGCGAGAATAAAGTTGTAATATTGCAAGAATAAAGTCGTAATATTATGAGAATAAAGTCGTAATATTACGAGAATAAAGTCGTAATATTACGAGAATAAAGTCGTAATATTACGAGAATAAAGTCGTAATATTACGAGAATAAAGTCGTAATATTACGAGAATAAAGTCATAATATTACGAGAATAAAGTCGTAATATTATGAGAATAAAGTAATAATATTGCGAGAATAAAGTTGTAATATTGCAAGAATAAAGTGATAATTTATGAGAACTCTAACAGGAAGAGCACATCCTTCTTTTTTTATTTAATTTATTTTTTTATTGAAAGATATCTTTATATACAAACAAAAAGGCATCAAACTTGATCAAAATGCTTGAAGGAAAAGTTGCATTTAGGAGAAAACAGAAGCAAAAGAAAATAAATAAAATGAAGTGCCAGTGGTGACAGATTTACCATTAAAGTTTACTTCATATTTCAAATATAAAACACATTCTTCTAGTCAGACCAGAGGGGGATTTGTTCCAGGAAGTAGGTTTAGTGAAAACTCTGAGTTTGTTAACCTGAGATGAGGAAACCCGGAGTTTTCCGTTCCAGAAAGTGATGTAACTCAAACTCTGAGTCAGTTACTACGGCAACTGAGCCTGTGAACCTAACCTGCTCGCTAGCAGGTTTACTTCCATAAAGCCTGAGTTTCTCTCTGAACCTAACCTGCTCTAGCAGGTTTACTTCAACAAAGCCTGAGTTTCTCTGTGAACCTAACCTGCTCTAGCAGGTTTACTTCAACAAAGCCTGAGTTTCTCTGTGAACCTAACCTGCTCTAGCAGGTTTTACTTCAACAAAGCCTGAGTTTCTCTGTGAACCTAACCTGCTCTAGCAGGTTTACTTCCATAAAGCCTGAGTTTCTCTCTGAACCTAACCTGCTCTAGCAGGTTTACTTCCATAAAGCCTGAGTTTCTCTCTGAACCTAACCTGCTCTAGCAGGTTTACTTCAACAAAGCCTGAGTTTCTCTCTGAACCTAACTGCTCTAGCAGGTTTACTTCCATAAAGCCTGAGTTTCTCTGTGAACCTAACCTGCTCTAGCAGGTTTACTTCCATAAAGCCTGAGTTTCTCTCTGAACCTAACCTGCTCTAGCAGGTTTACTTCAACAAAGCCTGAGTTTCTCTCTGAACCTAACCTGCTCTAGCAGGTTTACTTCCATAAAGCCTGAGTTTCTCTGTGAACCTAACCTGCTCTAGCAGGTTTACTTCCATAAAGCCTGAGTTTCTCTGTGAACCTAACCTGCTCTAGCAGGTTTACTTCCATAAAGCCTGAGTTTCTCTCTGAACCTAACCTCTCTAGCAGGTTTACTTCAATAAACCCTGAGTTTCTCTGTGAACCTAACCTGCTCTAGCAGCTAGAGCTCTAGCTGGTAGAGGAGGCAAAGATTGTACTCAAGTAAAAGGCCGCGTTCAGACTGCAGCCAATATCCGATTTTTAGCCCATCCAGATTGAAACTGGATGACTCTTTGAAGTCTGAACAGTCCCAAACCGCATGAGATCCGACTTTTGCAAACCAGATGGAAACCACCTCCGGGAGGTAGTTTCATATCCGATCGTTATCACATTTGTGCAGATGCGTCTCAGTCTGAACATCCAAACACCTCAGATGGGATATGACTGTCCCAGACGCTCCAAACCACCCGCCCATTTCCAGTTGTGGAGCTACTCATCCTTACACAGAGAGCATGTACAATCTCTGATGTCACGTCCAAAACTATTATTTGTAGTTTTAAAGGAGCTTGAGGCCGGATTGTGGCAAGATTTATGAAAAAAATCTGTATACATTTTAAGTTTTCTAGTAATAATGTCAGATGAAGCGTTCCAAACCCAAAAGAATGATTCCTCTAGTGTATCTCTCCGTTGCCTTGAACAGGCTGTGTGCTGCAAAATGTGCTGCAATTCTGTCCAGAATTTCCCGCGCTGTCCTGCAGATGTGACGTCACATGACGCATGCACGTTCTCCCCGTTCTCCCCGTTCTCCCGTGCCGGCTTCACTGTTGGCTGCAGTACCCCCAACGGCCGTCGTGGTGAAGGGTGGCGCTAGAGAGTCTCATTTCTTAAAAGGAGCCTCAAGCTCCTTTTTAAGTTGCAAATTCACATTACAAATCATGTTTTAATAGCAGAAAAAAAGACCGCATTTCCACGTACGGTCGCCGCGTCCCCTACGCCGTAGGCTCTGCGTTGGTGTAACGCGGAACCATAAATCAGCCTTCAGTCGCGCTGTGAGCCTGAACCTGCAGCCCGTCAGCTCATCAGGAGGAGAGGTTAGAGAGCGGGGCTGCCAGTTGTTCATTGCTGGTTAGTTTTGTTAACTCTGAGCTTTGTTAGTTGGTTTGTTAGTTTGCTGGTGGTTTTGTTCTCAACACTTTTCTCTGTTTCTCATTTTCCTGGGACGTCGGGTTCCTCCACCGAGACACAACTTTTGCGGTATGCGTTCATTGTTGTGTCTAAAAATGATGCACAGTGCCGACCCAATCAGGAACGGTACAGATATTTTGGGATTTTTTATATATGTAAAAAAATAAAATTATAAAAAAATAAAGGATCCCCATAACCTTTGATCGGGTGGGCAGGACGCACGTTTTGTCCCAAAACCAGCCTGGAGTTCCAGTAACAGAGGTCCGACGGGAGGATTAGAGTGAGATGGGGCAGTGTCAAACGATTTAAAATATTGCACAGTGTATGCCCAGCTTTACAGGTATGGAACAGCATGTGAGCTGGCTCCATATTGTTATTGTTTTTGATGTCGCAATTACATGACTTCACACAATACACGCGCTGGGTGACGCCTCCGCTCAATGATGAGGCCCAGTCTGAACAGCCAGATCTGATTTGGACACTTGCTAAAAACAGTGTGGACAGTCAGCCCTGAAAATCAGATATGAGAAGGAATCCGATATGAATCAGATTTGCCTGCAGTCTGAACGCCGCCTTAGTCTCCTCCTGGTCTTGGTTTCTCCGTGTTTAGAAGAACTTCCTGGACTCAAAAGACTAGGATTCCTTGTGAACAGAGCATGTGCAGAAAACAGATTCCTGTTCCGTTTGATGGGGATATTCCGTTTGGCTAAACACGACCCAATATTCAGTTAGAAAAGCAGTAACCCAGGGCTCATATTGGGGTTTTTAAAAACCTGAATATGAGCAAAATCTGGTTATTCAAAGGGGTTATTGGTGTTTACATGGCCGTGCAACCGGGTTATTGCTAATGTTCCGGTTAGAAAAGGGTTAGTGATGCTGGAAACAGTCACTATCACAGGGACATGCCAGTTTAACTTTAAAGCAGCACTTTGTAACTTTTCCTCCTTAATCTAATATTTCATCATCATCATTGTGATGGAACATCAACTTCCAACAGGTTTAATGAACCTCTGTCATGGTCTGAGGGGTCTGTATCACTTTCACTGGCACTATGTAACTTTGAGGAGCATGGTAGGAACCCTGCCACACTAAAAAACTACACATTTTTACGGCTTTGACTGCTTTACGGCATACGTCACTTCCCCCTCCTTCCCCATTCGTAGTGGATACAAAGCTGGGCGGGGCGTGGAGCGCAGAGCTCAGCAGAAGCTGGTGTCATGGTAACCATGGTAACCCATCCAGACCAAAGCTGGGCGGGACGTGGAGCGCAGAGCTCAGCAGAAGCTGGTGTCATGGCCCAAGCAGCGGAAAAAATGAAGAAAATAAAAGTTTTATCAGAGGAGGCGAAAAAAGAAAGCGGGAGAGTAACAAGTTAAATGCCCGGACAAGAATAAACATTGGCCCGGTGTCGTGTCAAAAAGTGATTGCGTGCCAGAATCTGATTTGTGGCCGCGGGAGCGCGTACAGCAGCCCGTTGAGCGATAGCGTTTAAACGTCAGATTTTCAGATTATGAAGCTCAAGAATGAGATCAAGTCATATTTAGGTATAAACAACCTTTCATTAACTGTATTTGGCCTTCAATCAATTTTTAGCAGGTGAAAAGACCCATTTTCAGGAGAGAAATCAGATTCTGGCAGGAAATCACTTTTTGGAACGACACCGGTGTTCCCTCGCTGGCGTGAGCTATAAGACGAGGAGGGAGGGATGTCCGACCAATGGGGATTTATGGGGATAAAACAAGACACAGAATTGTTATGATACAAATGTAAATGTAGAGTTCTATGTTCAATAAGAATAAACATTTGAATGTTTTCATATTCGTCTTGGGTTTTGGTAATTCTAAAATGACTGACAATATCAACAACAGACACAGAATAATAATAGTGATCATAATCACTATTATCAAAGCAGACAACTGTGGGACAATGACAAGGAGCATGAGCAACCAAAATTGTAAAATTAGAAGATGCAGGACAACATTTGGTCAGTCCTCCCTTTCAGTGCTGGGCACACACCTATGGAATTATTTACCACCAGAAATAAAATCCCAAACAGAATTAAGGATGTTTAGTGCCAAAGCTAAACATTGGCTTAAGCGGCAGCAGAAATGCGAACATTAACTTCTCTCAAGTCACTGTCAGTACAGTATTTTACTAATGTTTAATGTATTTAAAGTAACTTTCAGCTTTTGTTGAGTTTGGCGGCATCTTTTGGACAAAAGCGGTAGTGCTTTACCAGAAAGAACACTACGTTTCCGATGAGCACCAGCGCGTACTGCCGGAAAACTCCTGTCCCGTCGCTGCATTTGTTTTGATAGTGAATGAAATAAGACGGGACGGACTTTCAAAACTACTTTTCTGTTTCACCAAGTGAACAGACGGAACGCAAAAAAAAGATGTTAAACTGCCGGAAAGGAACTGGAATTTACCGGGAACTAGGGCTGTTCGATTTTGCCCAAAAATAAAATCTTGATTTTTTTCCCCTCAAAATCAGATTTTCGATTACGATTACAATTATTTTGTGAATTGACAAAAGGCAAAGAAATGATTTCAAATATGCTGTTTTTTTATTGAACATTTGCCCCGTTGGGCTTTAAGTGCAAACTTTGCTCTTATTAAACCAAAAATGAATGAATAAAGTGCAAAACTCTGTAAAATTAGTTGAAAAAAAGTTTTAAAAAATATAATAAAATATAAAGTTTTATCTCTGGAAAAGAAAATCAGCAAATCAGCACTTGCAAACATACAGTAAGTTATATTTCCAATTAAATAAAACAAGACATTTTCTAATTAAACTAAACTGGGTCTTTGCATGCTCAATAATAATCAACCCATGAAGGAGGTAGAGGTGTGGAATGTCAGTCATTACCGGGAACCTTAAACAAGGAAGCCAGGGAGCGGTATATGGAGAAAATAATGATTATTAACGGTCTGGATCCATATGAAATCCCTACTAAAGAATGGAGCTCCTCGTCGGAGCGCCACTCTTTAAAAGGATTTACTGCTGCAGTTCTGCACAACCCACCGTCTCCGGCAACCTTGTTTAGGAGTGTTTGGCAGCTGCTTTGGTAAATGTTTGACTCGCCATGTGTTTCAATAAATTTGTATAATAGTACATGTTTTGTATCCCTATTACTTCTCTTTTCTTTTTTTTTGACTGCTATATTATGTTGAAGAGGCTCCGAGGCGTGAGCAATATTTTTTTTGTGGAAGTTGATGTACCATCACAATGATGATGATGAAATATTAGATTAAGCTGGAAAAGGTACATAGTGCCGCTTTAAGTTGGGCAATTTTTAATCTAAATTTTGGAGCTGTGTTTATTTGTTTATGATATCTGTTCACTGCATTATTCACTGTATTTGTATTATTGTATTTTGTATTCAGAATCTTTTATCCTTCTTTTGCCTGACCAGGGACAAAGACTGCAAATTAGCTGAAGCTAGACGTCTTGTATGCATCATATTTTTCATTCTTTGTGACAATGTTGTACGTATTGTCCCTGTTAAACAAACATTAAAATTAAAAAAAAAAATAAATAAAATTGTGTAATTGGCAATGAGGAAGTTTTATACAATAATAATACAATTTAATAGAATTACAGCACTAGAGGAAAGAATGTAATGCAAAGAAAATGTATAGAACATTTCTAGTATTTTTCCTGAGAACTGTAAAATTGTGCAGGGCTGATCTGCAAAACATTCAGTTATTCACAGGTTATAAAGTATTTTTTTTTTTGTCAGTAAGTATGTTGGACTACTAATTTATAAAGTCATGCAGAATTCATGCAGCGTCATGTGACGTCACATCCGCAGGACAGCGCGGTAAATTTGGCCCCACAATTGCAGCACATTTTGCAGCAACAGCCTGTTCAAGGCAACAGAGAGATACACTAGAGGAATCATTCTTTTGGGTTTGGAACGCTTCATCTGACATTATTACTAGAAAACTTAAAATGTATACAGATTTTTTTCATAAATCCTGCCTCAAGCTCCTTTACGCACTTTGCCCTAAAATACATCCAAACATGTTCCTTCCTCCTCTGAAAAGTATCACCAACATGTTTATTGTTACATTTAGAGTCTTATTTATCATCATTAAGGAATTGATTCTGAAGAAGTTGGAGAAGACGAGAGGGAAAAGATCTAGCAAAGATCTGGATTCTGTTTATTACGACATTTAATACGAAGGAATCTTTACAGGACAGAACACTGCAAAAACTCCAAATCGTAGGAATATTTGTCTTATTTCTAGTTAAAATGTCAAATTTTTAGTCAAAAAATTAGTCATTAGTCATTACCAGAAAAATAACTTATTTGACAATTTTCACCTGTTTCAAGTAAATTTTCAAAGATTTATTTTCTCATTACAAGTAAAAAAAAATCTTGTTCCACTGGCAGATTTTTCTAATTATTTTAAGTGAAAATCTACTTGAAACAGGTGAAAATTGTTGTATTTTCCAGTGATGAGTCTTGTCTTAAATGTAATGAGATTTTTTGGACTAAAAATGAGACATTCTAACTAGAAATAAGATGGATATTCTTCTTAACATTTTGAGTTTTTGCAGTGCAGAACCTAAATATGTTACACCCTTATTGATCCCATATTTTTTTTTTTTTTTATTATTGAAAATATCTTTATATACAAACAACAAGGCATCAAACTTTATCAAAATGCTTCAGGGAACAGATTAATCTGAGAGAAAACAGAGGAAAACAAAATAAATCAAATGAAATATTGCATTTCTTTTTGTCATGAGTTTAAGGGCTTTAGAAAAGTGAAGGAATTCGTTATGGAAAACACAAAACCGAGGTTTCACTTTCATATAATTGGATTTGTGGAATTTACCCAGAATGATGATATTAATCAGAAAGTCATCGTTGGTTTTTGTTGTCCATTCAAAGACCAAAAATAATATATTTTGGTGAGAAAACCTCTGGGTGAAGCCAGTCATGTTTATCCTGCCAAAGATTATTAGAATATATGCATTAAAAACATAAATGATCAGTGGTTTCACATTCATCACAAAATACACACTTATTAGTTTCAATACCAACAGTTCTTTTGCTTTGGGAGTAATTGGAAATGTTAAGTATTTTGTTCGTAACATGGTGATTATATTTATGTTTGGGGTAAAACTGTAAGAATGAATTTCAGTAGGAAACCGAGGGTTGTGAGATGAAATTAAACGTATTTCTAATTGATTTGTTTGGAATTTTAACCTCGTTAAAGTCTCAGCCACCAATCAAAAGTTGTGGAAAAAGAGGTTTGATAGGAGTAGGATTTAGTTAAAACACCTTTTATCAAAGTCAAAACAGATTAGGGGACGGCTTTGGTGAGAGATTTAAATGTATTACGGTCGTATTTAAGGCAAAAATTCTCATATGATCACAAATCACCAGCACTATCAACTAAACGAAGGACCAAATATCTTTTTCCATCCAGTTCTTGACTGTGATGTATCGATTTGTTCCATATCGGACTATACACGAGCGACGTTTGCAGTTGGTGTTGCAGCGAACGGGCCGTGAACGGTCGCGAGCACCAACAGCAGGTAAATCTGGGCTGAAGAATCTGCCGCGTGGCTGATTGGATTGTCGACTTCTGTCTTTCAGGCAAACCCATATTTTCAGTCGACATCCACCCGGATGGAACCAAGTTTGCAACGGGAGGTCAAGGTGAGTCCGGATCCTCCGGCGGCCGGTCGGACCCGCGGTCGGAGAAACAAGTCTAAATGTTGAGGTTAATGTTGAAGTGTTGAAGTGTTAAAGTCCGGTTCCTTCCGGTGTTCTGTCTCCAGGGGAGGATTCGGGGAAGGTGATGATCTGGAACATGGCTCCGGTTCTCCGGGAGGAGGACGAGAAGAACGACAACGTCCCCAAGATGCTCTGCCAGATGGACAATCACCTAGGTAACGTGGTGTGGTGATGGGTCTGTTGTCCCGGTGTACCTGGACCGGTACCAGGACCTGGTGTGGTGATGGGTCTGTTGTCCCGGTGTACCTGGACCGATACCTGGACCGGTACCAGGACCTGGTGTGGTGATGGGTCTGTTGTCCCGGTGTACCTGGACCGATACCTGGACGGTACCAGGACCTGGTGTGGTGATGGGTCTGTTGTCCCGGTGCACCTGCCGTTTCAGAGACCCCTGTACCTGGACCTGGACCCGGTACCTGGACCGGTTAGACCTCCGCAGGTGCCGGGTCGGTCCTGGTCCAGGTTTCTGAGTCTGACTAGCCGTTAGCCGTTAGCGGTTTAACTAGCGTGTTCTCTCCCCAGCCTGCGTGAACTGCGTCTGTTAGCCGTTAGCGTGTTAGCAGGTTTAACTAGCGTGTTTTCTCCCCAGCCTGCGTGAACTGAACTAGCGGTTAGCGTGTACAGAGTGACTGTAGTGGTATGAATAAAAATATAAAGTATAAAGTGTCAGTGGATGTAAACAGTCCAACAGGAGTATAGAGTAGTCCGGGGGGGGGGGGGGACTGTGGATGTGGGGGATGGAGTTTAGCAGCTGTAATTAAAAAGCAGGGTAGCTTTGGGGACAAAAGTGTCTCTCCTCCTCTCAGTCCTGCAGGCGATGCAGCGCAGGCGCCTCCTGGAGGGGAGCCACTGGAATGCAGGGTGGAGTATGTGGGAGGGGTCCTTCATGATTTTATCTGCCTGGCTGAGGGCCTGCTGGTTGAAAACCACAGACAGAGTTCTGACCGGCAGGCTGATGATTTCGAGCACAATGATGCTCTGCAGTCTGTTCCTGTTCTGGGTGCTGAGGGAGTGGAACCAGCAGGTCATTGAGAAGGTCATGATGCTTTCCAGGAAGGCGTAGTAGAACTAGCATGTTACTCCCCAGCCTGCGTGAACTGCGTCCGTTAGCGGTTTAACTAGCGTGTTTTCTCCACAGCCTGCGTGAACTGCGTCCGCTAGCGGTTTAACTAGCATGTTACTCCCCAGCCTGCGTGAACTGCGTCCGTTAGCAGTTTAACTAGCGTGTTTTCTCCACAGCCTGCGTGAACTGCGTCCGCTGGTCCAACAACGGGTCTGTATTTGGCGTCAGGAGGAGACGACAAGCTGGTGATGGTCTGGAAACGAGCAGCGTAAGAAACTCTTTCTTTCAAAGAAAAACTCTCTTCCTTCCTCCCTCCCTCGGCGGGGGTCCCAGGTCTAACGTAGTCTCTTCCTGTTCCAGACTAATCGGTCCCAGCACCGTGTTCGGCTCCAGCAACAAGCTAGCTAACGTGGAGCAGTGGAGGTGCGTGACCATCCTGAGGAACCACACGGGAGGTAAGAACCGTGTCAGGGGTCACGGGGGGTCAGGGGTCACAGGGGGGTCGGGGGTCACCGGCTACCCCGCTAACCGCTAACCCCCTCTCTCCCCAGATGTCATGGACGTAGCCTGGTCCCCCCACGACGTCTGGCTAGCTTCCTGCAGCGTGGACAACACCATCGTCGTCTGGAACGCACGCAAGTTCCCAGGTAGGAATCAAATTGAAATTCTTTGAAAAACTCATTTTTATATCCATCACTTCCAGGCGATTTATGTTCTTTAAGTTTTTTAATTTGATTAATTCGATTTCTTTCTATCTTTCTTTCATTAAAAGAAAACCATTTTCTTTCTTCCTTCCAGAGATGGTGATTGTGTCTGTCTGTTTGTTCAGAGATGGTGATGTGTCTGTCTGTTTCTTTGTTCCAGAGATGGTGATGTGTCTGTCTGTTTCTTCCTTCCAGAGATGGTGATGTGTCTGTCTGTTTCTTTGTTCCAGAGATGGTGACGTGTCTGTCTGTTTCTTTGTTCCAGAGATGGTGATGTGTCTGTCTGTTTCTTTGTTCCAGAGATGGTGACGTGTCTGTCTGTTTCTTTGTTCCAGAGATGGTGACGTGTCTGTCTGTTTCTTCCAGAGATGGTGACGTGTCTGTCTGTTTCTTCCTTCCAGAGATGGTGACGTGTCTGTCTGTTTGTTCCAGAGATGGTGACGTGTCTGTCTGTTTCCTCCAGAGATGGTCACGTGTCTGTCTGTTTCTTCCAGAGATGGTGATGTGTCTGTCTGTTTCCTCCAGAGATGGTGACGTGTCTGTCTGTTTCCCTCCAGAGATGGTCACGTGTCTGTCTGTTTCCTCCAGAGATGGTGATGTGTCTGTCTGTTTCCTCCAGAGATGGTGACGTGTCTGTCTGTTTCCTCCAGAGATGGTGACGTGTCTGTCTGTTTCTCCCAGAGATGGTGATGTGTCTGTCTGTTTCCTCCAGAGATGGTGACGTGTCTGTCTGTTTCCTCCAGAGATGGTGACGTGTCTGTCTGTTTCTTCCAGAGATGGTGATGTGTCTGTCTGTTTCTTCCAGAGATGGTGATGTGTCTGTCTGTTTCTTTCTTCCAGAGATGGTGACGTGTCTGTCTGTTTCTCCCAGAGATGGTGATGTGTCTGTCTGTTTCTTTGTTTCAGAGATGGTGACGTGTCTGTCTGTTTCTTCCAGAGATGGTGATGTGTCTGTCTGTTTCTTCCTTCCAGAGATGGTGACGTGTCTGTCTGTTTCTTCCAGAGATGGTGATGTGTATGTCTGTTTCTTTGTTCCAGAGATGGTGACGTGTCTGTCTGTTTCCTCCAGAGATGGTGACGTGTCTGTCTGTTTCTTCCAGAGATGGTGACGTGTCTGTCTGTTTCTTCCTTCCAGAGATGGTGACGTGTCTGTCTGTTTCTTCCTTCCAGAGATGGTGATGTGTCTGTCTGTTTCTTCCTTCCAGAGATGGTGACGTGTCTGTCTGTTTCTTACAGAGATGGTGACGTGTCTGTCTGTTTCTTACAGAGATGGTGACGTGTCTGTCTGTTTCTTACAGAGATGGTGACGTGTCTGTCTGTTTCTTCCAGAGATGGTGACGTGTCTGTTTCTTCCTTCCAGAGATGGTGACGTGTCTGTCTGTTTCCTCCAGAGATGGTGACGTGTCTGTCTGTTTCTTTGTTCCAGAGATGGTGATGTGTCTGTCTTGTTTCTTTGTTCCAGAGATGGTGATGTGTCTGTCTTGTTTCTTTGTTCCAGAGATGGTGACGTGTCTGTCTGTTTCTTTGTTCCAGAGATGGTGAGGTGTCTGTCTGTTTCTTCAGAGATGGTGATGTGTCTGTCTGTTTCTTCCAGAGATGGTGACGTGTCTGTCTGTTTCTTCAGAGATGGTGATGTGTCTGTCTTGTTTCTTTGTTCCAGAGATGGTGACGTGTCTGTCTGTTTCTTTGTTCCAGAGATGGTGAGGTGTCTGTCTGTTTCTTCCAGAGATGGTGATGTGTCTGTCTGTTTCTTCCAGAGATGGTGACGTGTCTGTCTGTTTCTTCCAGAGATGGTGACGTCTCTGTCTGTTTCTTTGTTCCAGAGATGGTGATGTGTCTGTCTGTTTCTTTGTTCCAGAGATGGTGATGTGTCTGTCTGTTTCTTCCAGAGATGGTGATGTGTCTGTCTGTTTCTTTGTTCCAGAGATGGTGACGTGTCTGTCTGTTTCTTCCAGAGATGGTGATGTGTCTGTCTGTTTCTTCCAGAGATGGTGATGTGTCTGTCTTTCTTCAGAGATGGTGATGTGTCTGTCTGTTTCCCTCCAGAGATGGTGACGTGTCTGTCTGTTTGTTCCAGAGATGGTGACGTGTCTGTCTGTTTCTTTGTTCCAGAGATGGTGACGTGTCTGTCTTCTCTCCCCAGAGATGGTGATGTGTCTGTCTGTTTCTTTGTTCCAGAGATGGTGACGTGTCTGTCTGTTTCTTCCAGAGATGGTGATGTGTCTGTCTGTTTCTTCCAGAGATGGTGATGTGTCTGTCTTTCTTCCAGAGATGGTGATGTGTCTGTCTGTTTCCTCCAGGAGATGGTGACGTGTCTGTCTGTTTCTTCCAGAGATGTGATGTGTCTGTCTGTTTCTTCCAGAGATGGTGACGTGTCTGTCTGTTTCTTCCAGAGGATGGTGACGTGTCTGTCTTTCTTCCAGAGATGGTGACGTGTCTGTCTGTTTGTTCCAGAGATGGTGACGTGTCTGTCTGTTTCTTTGTTCCAGAGATGGTGACGTGTCTGTCTTCTCTCCCCAGAGATGGTGACGTGTCTGCGCGGCCACACCGGGCTGGTGAAGGGCCTCACCTGGGACCCGGTGGGGAAATACATTGCGTCTCAGGCCGACGACCACAGCCTGAAGGTTTGGAGGACGGTGGACTGGAGGCTGGAGGCCGACGTGACCAAGCCCTTCACAGAGGTAGCTACGCTACGCTAACGTGACCAAGCCCTTCACAGAGGTAGCTACGCTACGCTAACGTGACCAAGCCCTTCACAGAGGTAGCTACGCTACGCTAACGTGACCAAGCCCTTCACTGAGGTAGCTACGCTACGCTAACGTGACCAAGCCCTTCACTGAGGTAGCCGCAAGGTCGCTAACACGACGTGACCAAGCCCTTTACTGAGGTAGCTACGCTAACATGACGTGACCAAGCCCTTCACTGAGGTAGCTGTAGCCGCTAGCTGGCTAACGGCTCTGTTTCATCTTCATAGACAAATGCGTATCATCAGCATAGCTCTTTCTTTCTTTCTTTCTTTCTTTCTTTCTTCTTTCTTTCTTTCTTTCTTTCTTTCTTTCTTTCTTTCTTTCTTTCTTTCTTTCTTTCTTTTCTTTCTTTCTTTCTTTCTTTCTTTCTTTCTTTCTTTCTTTCTTTCTTTCTTTCTTTCTTTCTTTCTTTCTTTCTTTCTTTCTTTCTTTCTTTCGAACTTTCTTTCTTTCTTTCTTTCGAACTTTCTTTCTTTCTTTCTTTCTTTCTTTCGAACTTTCTTTCTTTCTTTCGAACTTTCTTTCGAACTTTCTTTCGAACTTTCTTTCTTTCTTTCGAACTTTCTTTCTTTCTTTCTTTCTTTCTTTCTTTCGAACTTTCTTTCTTTCGAACTTTCTTTCTTTCTTTCTTTCTTTCGAACTTTCTTTCTTTCTTTCGAACTTTCTTTCTTTCGAACTTTCTTTCTTTCTTTCGAACTTTCTTTCTTTCAAAACTTTCTTTTTTCTTTCTTTCGAACTTTCTTTCTTTCGAACTTTCTTTCTTTTGAACTTTCGAAACTTTCTTTCAACTTTCTTCTGTTTTTGTCTCTAGTGCGGCGGGACGACCCACGTCCTCCGTCTGTCCTGGTTGTTAACGTGTGTTTGTCTCTAGTGCGGCGGACGACCCACGTCCTCCGTCTGTCCTGGTTGTTAACGTGTGTTCTCTAGTGCGGCGGGACGACCCACGTCCTCCGTCTGTCCTGGTCTCCTGACGGCCAGTATCTCGTCTCGGCTCACGCCATGAACAACTCTGGCCCCACGGCTCAGATCGTGGAGCGGGACGGCTGGAAAACCAACATGGACTTCGTGGGACATCGCAAGGCCGTCACCGTGGTGGTAAGAGGGGGGCCGGGGGGGGCCACGGGGACGAGGGGGGCCACGGGGCCGGGGGGGCCGGGGGGCCGTCACCGTGGTGGTAAGAGGGGGGCCGGGGGGGCGGGGGGGGGCGTCACCGTGGTGGTAAGAGGGGGAGGGGGGGGACTGGGGGGGGGCCGTCACCGTGGTGGTAAGAGGGGGAGGGGGGGGACTGGGGGGGGGGCCGTCACCGTGGTGGTAAGAGGACCGGGGGGCCGTCACCGTGGTGATAAGAGGGGGGCCGGGGGGCCACGGGGCCGGGGGGGGGGGCGTCACCGTGGTGGTAAGAGGGGGGCCGGGGGGCCACGGGGCCGGGGGGGGGGGCGTCACCGTGGTGGTAAGAGGGGGGCCGGGGGTCCACGGGGCCGGGGGGGGGGGGCGTCACCGTGGTGGTAAGAGGGGGGCCGGGGGTCCACGGGGCCGGGGGGGGGGCGTCACCGTGGTGGTAAGAGGGGGGCCGGGGGTCCACGGGGCCGGGGGGGGCGTCACCGTGGTGTTAAGAGGGGGGCCGGGGGGCCACGGGGCCGGGGGGGCGTCACCGTGGTGTTAAGAGGGGGGCCGGGGGGCCACGGGGCCGGGGGGGGGGCGTCACCGTGGTGGTAAGAGGGGGGCCGGGGGTCCACGGGGCCGGGGGGGCGTCACCGTGGTGGTAAGAGGGGGCCACGGGGCCGGGGGGGGCGTCACCGTGGTGGTAAGAGGGGGCCACGGGGCCGGGGGGGCCACGGGGCCGGGGGGGCCACGGGCCGGGGGGGCCACGGGGCCGGGGGGCTAGCAGAGGTCGAAATGTCGAGAAAAAAGTCGCAATATCAAGATTAATGTTGAAATACAATTTTGAGAGTAAAGTCGAAATTTCGTGAATAGAGTTGAAATACATTTAGACTTTTTTCTCGACATTTCGACTCTTTTTAGTTTTAAGTTAAAGTCTTGGTAAGATTTTGAGTTTTTTGAGTGTTCAAAATAAAATTCTGATTGTGCCGTATTGGAGCACATTAGCCACCAGCGCTACTTTATTTATCCATCAATGACTTCAGAGATAAAACTGAAAACTACCCAGTTATGGAGGATTTTTAGTTCCAAAATTAAATAAATTAATACATCATTAATTAATTAAAATGGGAATTAAATACATCATTCATTAATTAAATGTGTAAATTGATTAAAATTGGAATGAAATATGTAATTAATTAATTAAAATACAATTCATTTTAAGTACAAAAATATATTCAATTATTTCAGTATTTAATTAATTAATGACACATTAAATTAATGAATGATATATTTCATTCCCATTTTAATTAATTAATGATGTATTTATTTAATTTTGGCACTAAAAATCCTCCATACGCTTCGACAGTCGTCATAATTAACAGAAACCTCGACCTCCACAGGGCTAACGTTATGTTAGCAACCATGACCAGGACCATAACAAGCCCTTCACAGAGGTAGCTGTTCTTTCAAACTTTCTTTCGTTCTTTCGTTCTTTCAAACTTTCTTTCTTTCGAACTTTCTTTGTTTCTTTCTTTCAAACTTTCTTTCGAACTTTCTTTCTTTCAAACTTTCTTTCTTTCGAACTTTCTTTGTTTCTTTCTTTCAAACTTTCTTTCGAACTTTCTTTCTTTCAAACTTTCTTTCGAACTTTCTTTCTTTCAAACTTTCTTTCTTTCGAACTTTCTTTGTTTCTTTCTTTCAAACTTTCTTTCGAACTTTCTTTCTTTCAAACTTTCTTTCTTTCGAACTTTCTTTGTTTCTTTCTTTCAAACTTTCTTTCGAACTTTCTTTCTTTCAAACTTTCTTTCGAACTTTCTTTCTTTCAAACTTTCTTTCGAACTTTCTTTCGTTCGAACAGGGCCAACGTTATGTTAGCAAGGTACCGTAGCGTTAATCTAATTAATTAGCGCTACGGTAACTTAATTTCAGTTTGTCTGGGGTGACGGTCGTCTGCTCTCGGGGGAAACAGGGTGTTGGTGGAGAAGCTGCAGCGTTGAGGACGACGGCGGGTCCGGGGGGCGCTAGCAGAACCGCGGGGCGCTAGCAGAACCGCAGGGGCGCTAGCAGAACCGCGGGGCGCTAGCAGAACCGCGCTAGCAGAACCGCAGGGGCGCTAGCAGAACCGCGGGGCGCTAGCAGAACCGCGGGGCGCTAACCCTGGTCCGGTTTGTGTCTCTGCAGAAGTTCAACCCCAAGATCTTCAAGAAGAAGCAGAAGAACGGCAGCTCCACCAAACCCAGCTGTCCGTACTGCTGCTGCGCCGTGGGCAGCAAGGACCGGTCCCTCTCCGTCTGGGTCAGTATCACAACCAGGACCTGGTACCAGTACCAGGACCTGGTACCAGTACCAGGACCTGATACCAGTACCAGGACCGCTCCCTCTCCGTCTGGGTCAGTATCACAACCAGGACCTGGTACCAGTACCAGGACCTGGTACCAGTACCAGGACCTGATACCAGTACCAGGACCGCTCCCTCTCCGTCTGGGTCAGTATCACAACCAGGACCTGGTACCAGTACCAGGACCTGGTACCAGTACCAGGACCTGATACCAGTACCAGGACCGCTCCCTCTCCGTCTGGGTCAGTATCACAACCAGGACCTGGTACCAGTACCAGGACCTGGTACCAGTACCAGGACCTGATACCAGTACCAGGACCGCTCCCTCTCCGTCTGGGTCAGTATCACAACCAGGTCCTGGTACTGGTACCAGGTCCTGGTACCAGTACCAGGACCTGGTACCAGTACCAGGACCTGGTACCAGGACCTGGTACCAGTACCAGGACCGCTCCCTCTCCGTCTGGGTCAGTATCAGAGAACCGGGCCTGGTACAGTACCAGGACCTGGTGTTTGTTTGATTGATGGATGGATGGATGGATGGATGCACCGAAATTAAAATTTGTGGCTGAAACCGAAACCGAAAATAATAATAAACACTTGGCCGAATACCGAACAATACCGAACATGGTTCTTCAGCAGTTTTTCATTTATTTTGCCAATTTTTTCACCATTGCATAAATCAAATAAATTTGATTTAGGCTTTTAAAAGAAAAAAATCTTTTACAAAATTACAAGGTAGAAAATATTTGTTGAACATAAAAAACTGAACATTTTTTAATTTCCCAGCATTTCTTAAATATTCCAGCAGACATTAAACCAGCAAAGAACAATAACTTAAAATAAATAAATTAGCAAAATACATTTTTTGGCCATCTTTGAGCTTACGTTAGGCTTAACTGACTGAACATTGTAACATAGGCCTTAAAACAATAAAAATGTTTTTTATCATTTCAAATGATAAATCAAACTTGTAGCTGAAAGACTTTGCAGATGTTTCCCCTCTAGATATTTGAGCAGAACATCCATGTCAAACAGCCATTCTTGTATTATTCTTTGCCACTCTAAAATACTTCCACCCTGCTGACATGTTTGCACCACTTCACTCCACGCTCTTCCACGTTTGATTTCCTCATCTAAACCTGGAATAGATTGATTTATGTTGTTTTGGTTCCACCTGCTGGTGAATGTTGGTAAAATTCTTATGTGGTTACTTTTTGGTTGGCCAACGATTTATGTTTGTGGTTCAACAGTTACGGAGCGGCCAGTCTATTTCCTTATTTTACAACGCCGTTATTAATTGTTTGTTTTTTTTCCCACTTATTCCACCGAACACCGAAAGTGTTTTTTTGCCATTTTCGGCCGAACAATTTCAGTTACCGAACAATCGGTGCATCACTAATTGATTGATTGATTGATTGGTTGTCTGTCCTGCAGCTCACCTCCCTGAAGCGCCCCCTGGTGGTGATCCACGACCTCTTTGACAAATCCATCATGGACATCAGCTGGTGAGTCCAGATCCGGTCCTGGTTCTGGTTCCTGGTCCTGGTTCTGGTCCTGGTTCCTATTCCTGGTCCTGGTTCCTGGTTCTGGTCCTGGTTCCTGGTCCTGGTTCCGGGCCCCTGGTTCTGGTTCTGACCCGGTTCTCTTCCAGGACTCTGACGGGTCTGGGGATGCTGGTCTGCTCCATGGACGGAACCGTTGCCTACCTGGACTTCTCCCTGGACGAGCTGGGAGACCCGCTGAGTGAGGAGGAGAAGGTGAGTCCAGAACCAGGACCTGGTCCTGGTACCCGGTTCTGGTCCTGGTACCCGGTTCTGTTCCTCAATTATTTAATTCGGAATAATTAATTCTGAATTAAAAAACATCATGTAACCGTGGCCATTGATGGATTCTTGTATCACAATTTCCATGTTTGCAATCCCTTAACAGTTTATGAATAACAATGTTCATTAACCTTCACACAGCTCCTGGCTGGCTCGCCAATTTATGTAGCACAAATAACCAGGCTACCAGAATGACCTAGAAATACTACAATTGGACCTAGAAATACTACAATTGGACCTAGAAATACTACAATTGGACCTAGAAATACTACAACTGGACATAGAAATACTACAACTGGACCAAGAAATACTACAATTGGACCTAGAAATACTACAATAGGACCTAGAAATACTACAATTGGACCTAGAAATACTACAACTGGACCTAGAAATACTACAATTGGACCTAGAAATACTACAATTGGACCTAGAAATACTACAACTGGACCTAAAATACTACAATTGGACCTAGAAATACTACAATTGGACCTAGAAATACTACAACTGGACCTAAAATTCTACAACTGGACCTAAAATTCTACAACTGGACCTAGAAATACTACAACTGGACCTAGAAATACTACAATTAGACTTAGAAATACTACAACTGGACTTAGAAATACTACAACTGGACTTAGAAATACTACAACTGGGCCTAGAAATACTACAACTGGGCCTAGAAATACTACAACTGGACCTAGAAATACTACAACTGGACCTAGGAAATACTACAACTGGACCTAGAAAATACTACAACTGGACCTAGAAATACTACAACTGGACCTAGAAATACTACAACTGGACCTAGAAAATACTACAACTGGACCTAAAATACTACAACTGGACCTAGAAATACTACAACTGGACCTAGAAATACTACAACTGGACCTAAAATACTACAACTGGACCTAAAATACTACAACTGGACCTAAAATACTACAACTGGACCTGAAATACTACAACTGGACCTGAAATACTACAACTGGACCTAAAATACTACAACTGGACCTAAAATACTACAACTGGACCTAAAATACTACAACTGAACCTAAAATACTACAACTGGACCTAGAAATACTACAACTGGACCCAGAAATACTACAACTGGACCCAGAAATACTACAACTGGACATAGAAATACTACAATTGGACATAGAAATACTACAATTGGACTTAAAAATACTACAATTGGACCTGAAATACTACAATTGGACCTAGAAATACTACAATTGGACCTGAAATACAACAACTGGACCTAGAAATACAACAACTGGACCTAGAAATACTACAACTGGACCTGAAATACTACAATTGGACCTAGAAATACTACACCTGGACCTAAAATACTACAATTGGACCTAGAAATACTACAACTGGACCTAAAATACCCTTTACTGGACCTAGAAATACTACAACTGGACTTAGAAATACTACAACTGGACATAGAAATACTACAACTGGACCTAAAAAGTACTACAACGTAATTCTTGCCATTGTAAGAATGAGATGTACCTGGTGGACTCTACTGCCCTTACTTTTTAACAATTTGTGTTTTTTATTATTTTACCTCTTTTCTTATCATTTTATTTGGTTTTATTTGATGTTTGTTTTAATTGTGCCTAGCTAAGCCTAGCCTAGCTCATCCTAGCCTAGCCTAGCCTAGCTCACCCTTGCCTAGCTCAGTCTAGCTTAGCCTAGCCTAGCTCAGCCTAGCCTAGCTCAGCCTAGCTTAGCCTAGCCTAGCTCAGCCTAGCCTAGCTCACCTGTGCCTAGCCTAGCCTAACTCACCCTTGCCTAGCCTAGCCTAGCTCACCCTTGCCTAGCTCAGCCTAGCCCAGCCTAGCCTATCCTAGCTCAGCCCAGCTTAGCCTAGCCTAGCTCACCCGTGCCTAGCTCAGTCTAGCTTAGCCTAGCCTAGCTCAGCCTAGCCTAGCCCAGCCTAGCTCAGCCTAGCCTAGCTCAGCCTAGCCTAGCTCACCTGTGCCTAGCCTAGCCTAACTCACCCTTGCCTAGCCTAGCTCACCCTTGCCTAGCTCAGCCTAGCCCAGCCTAGCCTATCCTAGCTCAGCCCAGCTTAGCATAGCCTAGCTCACCCGTGCCTAGCCTAGCCTAGCCTAGCTCACCCTTGCCTTGCCTAGCCTAGCTCACCCTTGCCTAGCTCAGCCTAGCCTAGCTCAGCCTAGCCTAGATCAGCCCAGCCTAGCCTAGCTTAGCGTTGCCTAGCTCATCCTTGCCTAGCTCAGTCTAGCCCAGCCTAGCTTAGCCTAGCCTAGCTCAGCCTAGCTTAGCCTAGCCTAGCCTAGCCTAGCTCACCCTTGCCTAGCCTAGCTCACCTTGCCTCTCCCCTACAGAACAGCATCCACCAGAACATCTACGGGAAGAGTCTGGCCATCACCAACACGGAGGTGCAGCTGTCCACCACCGTCATCGAGAACCCCGAGATGCTCAAGTACCAGCAGGACCGGGGGAGCCTGGGGGGCCTGGGGGGCCGGGCCCAGAACCAGCCCTCCGGGGGGGCCCTGGGGCCCGGGGGGCCCGGGGGGGCCGAGGCCCCCAAGGTCAACAGCGTCATGAACGGGGAATCTCTGGAGGACATACGGAAGGTGAGCTGGGCTGGAAGTTTAATTCCTCTTTAATTCACAATAAAGATTAAAAAATTAAGTTAGTAAAAATTGCCATGTAAACACCTAATTCTGAATGAAAATGACCATTCTGAATTAAACTTAATTACGAAGTAAGTGGCTGGTTTATTCCAATTTTAAATCCCAATAGAAAAATTCCACGATCATGAATACACTCATTTAAAAAAATAAATAAATACATTTAGAAAATAAATCAATAAAAGAAAAAATTGGAAAAGAAAACGAAAACAAAAAGCCAAACAAAAAAATTAAAAGAATGAATAAATAAAATAAATTTAAGAAATTTAAATAAAATGAAAAAAAATAAATTGAATAAATTAAAAAATAAAATGTATACACTCATTCCTCTTTAAATAAATTCAGGTCTTTCTTTCTGCTCGTTCCCTCGCCCGTCTGTCTCCATGATCTTATATTCCGCTGGGCTGGTTTTCCAAACAAAGTTTCAAGATGCAGCAGCAGTAAACGCTGGTCAAGATAGAGACCATTTATTTAATCAATAGAAATCATTAAAAGAACAGATGGAAACAGGAAACATCAAAATGGTGAGCCTTTCAAAGTTGTAGCGGCTAAGTTTGTTTTTCTTCCAGTAGACGTAACTTCCTGTAGACGTAACTTCCTGTAGACGTAACTTCCGGTAGACGTAACTTCTGGTAGACGTAACTTCCGGTAGACGTAACTTCCGGTAGACGTAACTTCCGGTAGACGTAACTTCCGGTAGACGTAACTTCCGGTAGACGTAAAGTCCGGTAGTTTAACTTCCGGTCCCCCCCCTATCCAATCAGAACCTTCCCAACCCCCAGACCTGGAGAGGCATTGGAGAAAGAGCATCAAATGTGTTTCCATGTAAACCTCAATTCAGAATTACTATTTCCAGAATCAGAAGTCAGAATCAGAAAGGGGGGTTTATTGCCAAGTTTGTCAACACACACAAGGAATTTGTTGTGGTGATTGGTGCAATACAGTAAAAATAAAAATAAAAAATAAAAATATAAAAGCAAACAAATATATATGGAGATAAACTAAGAGATAGAATAAAGTAAAATGTATAACAGAAATAAACAGAAATGTACAATATGAGGATTAAAAAGTTCCATGTAAACTCCAAGGAAAATAGTTTAATTCTGAATAATTAATTCCGAATTAAAAAACATCATGTAACCGTGGCCATTGATAGACTCTTGTATCACAATTTCCATGTTTGAAATCCATTAAAAGTATATGAATAAAAATGTTCATTAACCTTCACACAGCTCCTGGCTGGCTCGCCAATTTATGTAGCACAAATAATCAGGCCGTGGCCAATGATCTGTTATTGATCTGTTATTGATCTGTTATTGATTTGTCATTGATTTGTGATTGATTTGTTCCAGAACCTCCTGAAGAAGCAGGTGGAGACCAGAACGGCCGACGGCAGGAGAAGAATCACGCCGCTGTGCATCGCTCAGCTGGACACGGGGTGAGAACCGGAACCAGAACCAGAACCAGCCCCTCAACGCCTGAAATAAGGCCTTTAAATGTCCTGATTAGTCTTAAATCTCTTAACTTTAGAGGGAATTAATCCAGTCATCATTAAAAAGTTTATTTCACCGTTTTGAGGAGGAGGTTCTAAATCTGTGTTGCCAGGTTGGACAAGTTTCAGCCCTGAAAAATATATATTTATCCTGCTTCTCCTGGTTTTTACTAAATATTTAGGAGAAATTATCAACAAAAAAAGTAGCCATTATGGCAGAGAAAAGTAGAAACTTACACAATAAACTCGGATATTTGATTTGCTTTAATCTGCTCAATTTAATTGTAGTCTTTGTTTGTATCCTGAACGTTTTATGGGAGTTTTAAAGCTTGAAATGTGTTACACATTTAATAATTGATTGGTTTTATCATAGAGAATGTTTGAGTCGGGCTGGTTTTTCATTATTCCGGCGGGTTTTATGTCACATTTGGGCTGGAACCTGTCAGTCAGATCTGGCAACCTGGACCTCAGCGCTGGATTTCTTAGTGACTTAAAAAGTCTTAAATTCAATTTTTGCTAAAATAAGGCCTCTTAAATGTCTTAATTTGTCTTAAATAGCAATCCAAACGTCTTAATTTTAGAGGGCATGTATCCAGTCATCATTAAAAAGTTTATTTCATCGTTTTGAGGAGAATCTCCTGCGGAGGGTCTAAATCTGTGTTGCCAGGTTGGGCAAGTTTCAGCCCTGAAAAAATATATATCTGGGCTGCTTTTCCGGTTTTTTACTAAATATTTAGGAGAAATTGTCAACACAAAAGTTTCCATTATAGCAGAGAAAAGTAGAAACTTACAGAATCAACTCTCTGATATTTGATCTGCTTTACTCTACTCAATTTAATTGTGGTCTTTGTTTGGAGCCTGAACTTGAAATGTATTATGCATTTAATAATGTACGTTGTTATCATAGAGAATGTTCGATTTGAGCTGGTTTTTCATTATTTCGGTGGGTTTTACGTCACATTTGAGCTGGAACTTGTCAGATCTGGCAACCTGGACCTCTGCGCTGGATTTCTTAGTGACTTAATGTCTTTCTGGTCTTAAATTTAGTTTGAAAATGGTGTTAAAAAGTCATAAATTTACCTCAGTCAAACCTGCAGACGCCCTGCAGCACAGAAACCTCCCAACTGCTGCAGGTGGGGTTCTGGTAGCCTGATTATTTGTGCTACATAAAATTGGCGAGCCAGCCAGGAGCTGTGTGAAGGTTAATGAACATTGTCATTGATATACTGTTAAGGCACAGGTGTCAAACTGAATCCCAGAAGGGCCGGTGTCCTGCATGTTTTAGATGTTTCACTGCTTTAACACACCTGATTCTAATTAATCATCGTCACCAGCTTGTCATCAAAGTCTGGATACTTCTGTTGATGGCACAGTCACTTGTATCATGGTGCAATGAAGCATCCATCAACGGCCACGGTTACATGATGTTGTGTAATTCAGAATTAATTATTCAGAATTAAATAATTCAGAATTAAACTATTTTCCTTCGAGTTTATATGGAAATAGTCATTCTGAATTGAGGTTTACATGGAAAACAAGTTTTTTCAAAAAAAAAATGTAAATTTTTCTTTTTAAATTTTTTTTTATTAATTTGTTTTATTATTTGTTTGTTTGTTTTTTTATTTATATTTTATATTAAAAGTTTCTTTTTATTTTAATTAATTATCTTTTTAATTGATTTATTTTTGAATTTATTATTATATTTCTATTTTTTTTTTCTTATTTCTTAATTTTTTTAAAATGTATTTATTTTTTTTAATTTATTTTCTTATTTGAGTGTATACATCGCAGAATTATTCTATTCGGATTTAAAATCGGAATAAACCACCCACTTTGGAATTAAGTCTAATTGGGAATGACCATTTTCATTGGGAATCAGGGTTTTACGTGGTCATTTTTACTGGTTTTAAATGGCATTGAATCTCTGCAGGGACTTCTCCCCGGCGTTGTTCAACAGCGCCCCCATCCTGCCGTCCGGCTCGTCTCTGTCCAACCAGCTGAACCCGGCGCTGAACTCGGACTCCAGAGACCCGGTCCCGGTGCTGGTCCCGGTCCAGGTCCCGGGTCCGGGTTCAGGACTCCGGACCACCCAGGACCCCAGCAAGGACGACAAGGATGAGTAAGTTTAATTTAGTTTAGTCTATTGGTCCTTTCAATTCCCACAAACCCAAAGTACAGCTGTAATTCGTTGGTGATATACAAAAAAAAGATCATTTTTGGTGTATGTGTATATGTGTGTGTGTGTATATATATATATATATATATATATATATATATATATATATATATATATATATATATATATACAAATAAATGTTAGCTTTTATAAACTAGTGCAATGTCATAACTAAATATCATTTCATACAGTATTTGTAAAAGCAATAATACAATAGTACATACACATATACACGCATACTGTGTGTATATACATATATACATACACACACATGTCCACAGGTACATGCCTATGTGTTTTATCCCTTTGTTTTATATGTATTAATCATTTAGTATTTCTAGTAATAACTGCTCCACATGTTCATTTGTGTATCAGCTGTTCCACAGATTAATCCTGTCACTGAGATAATCGTTGTTTAACATTGGTTCTTTGTTTTCCAGAACATTTATGTTCCTCTTAGTTCATAATTCAGGAAGTATTCTATTGTTGATTTTTAAGATAAATTGCGCTGTTTTACGGTCCATTAAATCTCTGAATTTTAGCACATTTGAATTGAAGTAAAAGTAAGCAGCCCGTCATGGCCGCCCCAGGCCCCGCCCCCTGACTCTGACTCCGCCCCCTGACTCACCCTGACTCCGCCCCTGACTCACTCTGACTCCGCCCCCTGACTCTGACTCCGCCCCCTCTTCCAGGGTCAAGGCCGGCCTGCTGCTAAGCTCCGCCTCCAAGATGGAGCCCATGAAGGCGCTGGACTCCAGGTTCACCGAGAGGTCAAAGGCCACGCCGGGCGTCGCTATCGCCTCCACGGCGGGACTGGGACCTGCAGACGGGTTAGTTAACGTCTAGTTAGTGCTAGTTAACACTAGTTAGTGCTAGTTAACACTAGTTAGTGCTGGTTAACCTCTAGTTAACACTAGTTAGTGCTGGTTAACACTAGTTAGTGTTAGTTAACCTCTAGTTAGTGCTAGTTAACCTCTAGTTAGTGCTATTTAGCCTCTAGTTAGTGTTAGTCAACCTCTAACACTAGTTAGTGCTGGTTAACATCTAGTTAGTGCTAGTTCATATCTAGTTAACCTCTAGTTAGTACTAGTTAACATCTAGTTAACCGCTAGTTAACATCTAGTTAGTGCCAGTTAACCTTTGGTTAGTGTTAGTTAACCTCTAGTTAGTGTTTAGTAAACCTCTAGGTAGTACTAGTTAACACTAGTTAACCTCTAGTTAGTGCTAGTTAGCCTCTACTTAACCTCTAATTAGTGCTAGTTAACGTCTAGTTAGTGCTAGTCAATCTTTAGTTAGTGTTAGTTAATCTCTAGTTAGTGTTTAGTAAACCTCTAGGTAGTACTAGGTAGTACTAGTTAACCTCTAGTTAGTGTTAGTTAACCTCTATTTAACCTCTAGTTAGTGCTAGTAAACCTCTAGTTAGCACTAGTTGACCTCTAGTTAGTGTTAGTTAACCTCTACTTAACCTCTAGTTAGTTCTAGTTAACCTCTAGTTAGTGTTAACTGTCCTTGTCCCTCCAGCCGGCCGCGGGACGCCGTCTCCGCCTGCAGAGACGCTAACAAGTCCAAGGACGACACGAGCAGCGACAGCGAGGACAAGATGGCCGCCATCAACAAGAACCTGGCGTTCGGCAAGAGGAAGGCGGAGCTTCTGCTGGACGGGGCGGAGGTGGTGGAGAAGAGGAAGAAGGGCCGGCCCCGCAAGGACAAGATGGCCACCGCCGCCCCCCAGCCCTTCCCCCCGGGGGCCCCGGGGCCCGACGGGGGGGCCAGCAGGACGGCGGCACCGCCGCTAGCCGCCGCCGCGGCTACGCTCAAGCTGCCGACGCCCAGCACCCAGAAGGCCTTCAGCCTGCAGGTAAGGCCACGCCCCCCCGGGGCACTAGGACCTGGGGGCGGAGCAGGGCTCAGCTTCACGCTGGAGTTCCCCAGGGCTTTAGGCGTTAGCCAGCTAGCGCTAGCCGCTAACGGCCCCTCGTTGTCAGCTAGCGTTAGCCAGCTAGCGCTAGCTGCTAACAGCCCCTCGTTGTCAGCTAGCGCTAGCTGCTAATGGCTCCTTGTTGTCAGCTAGCATTAGCCAACTAGCGCTAGCCGCTAATGGCTCCTCGTTGTCAGCTAGCGTTAGCCAGCTAGCGCTAGCCGCTAACGGCCCCTCGTTGTCAGCTAGTGCTAGCCAGCTAGTGCTAGCTGCTAACGGCTCCTCGTTGTTAGCTACGGACTGATACGACTCGAGGCAACAACTGGCTGAATAATTGTACGGTGTATTTAATATTGATATTTAATTATTAATAATTACTACAAATATTTATATTTAATTATTTAAATATTAATGTTTTATTTTAATATGTAATGAAAGAAATATTAATATTTTATATTAATTAATTAAATATTTGTATGTTCAATATCAATATTTAATAATATATAATTAACTAGACAATTTCCTCGCAGAAATTTCGAGAGTGCCACGGCGGGCTGCTGCACATTTGTGTACATTTTACAAGCAATAAAGGTGAAGGACTCAATACCGAGTCCAATGACACCACCCATGACTCTCTATGTCAAACCATTCAAAAGTTATTACAGAAAATATGTAATAGGCTAACAGAACAGCTAACGGCACCGCTAACGGCACCGCTAACGGGGCCACTAACGGGGCCGCTAACGGTGTGTGTGTGTGTTTAAGGGAGGAGTATTTAATATATATATAAAATATTTATATATAATAATTAATATACATTTTTGCCTTGTGACAAGCCTCAAATCACTCCACTTTGTGATCAAACCATAGCTCTTAGCAGAAAATCGAAAACATCGTGAGAGACACAGAACCCAGCAGATTTGGACAATCTAATTTTTATTCAGATATTCCTTAAAATGTCTGAGTAACGGCATTTCGAAAACAAAGTGAGATTTTTTTTGAAGAAATAATTTTTTAACATTGCAGTCAATGGAGACCGAGGCAGGAATTTGCGTGTCTGTTAGCCCCCCCGTTTAAATTTTGTGCATACCCTGCCTGTCAAAGTCACATTTTATGAATCCCAACATCTATGTCTACATTTTGACCAAAAATTATTTATCCAGCTTTTACAGTTCGGCCGTGAGCTCGAGTTACAAATAAAAATTATCGTAATTTTTTGAATGTTTCGCTCGCTCTAAACAATTCACTCTAGATTTGACAAAAAAGTGATTTCCAGTCCTCGCTTGAGGGCTCATATCTTGAAAAGTGTACATTTTAGGAAAAAACAGTTTCAGGTTTGGAGAGAGAAGAGAAGTTTTCCTCCGTTTTGAAGTTTGAATGACAGTTCCACGTGCAAGTATGAGCAAGTTAGATGACTCAGAAAAAAGATGAATTTCTTCTTTTTTTTTCTCGACATTTTCCCATCCGCTTTTAATGGGGCCACACAAATACATGCGAAAATAGTTCCCCATTAGTTTGGAAATTTGGAAATGTTTTTGCACTTCATGCAAAAACTATTTGTGCCATCGCTCTGAAAATCCACAGGACTGTAGTTAAATTCAGGGCCTACAACTTTCTAAATCGGTTCCGAATTTTTCGAGTAACGGTGTGCGAGTGGTGAGGCCCCAAAGTTCTCCCAATGCGTTCCGGATGGCGCTAAAAGCGCACGTTTGTGCACGTTGCGCAAAAACGTGCACGTCAATCGCTAATAAAAGTCATAGCACACGATTCCCGCTTAAGGCGCACGTTTCTACGTTTTTACTTTTCGCGTTTTCTCAAAGCTGTGGGAGGAGTAGCGAACCGAAGTTTTGTCCGGAAAATGAATAAGAAAAATAAACCCGCAGGATAACATTAGTTTCCTCCTCTATTGCTATTGCATAGCTTTGGAGCAGGAGTGCCTCTTGCTGCAGCCGTGGCACTAACTAATATATAATTTTATATTAATTTATTTCTGTGTGTGTGTGTGTGTGTGTGTGTGTGTGTGTGTGTGTGTGTGTGTGTGTGTGTGTGTGTGTGTGTGTGTGTGTCCAGGTGAGCTCGGATCCCTCCGTGTTCCTGGAGGTTGAGAACGACGTGTCGGTGGTTGCCGGTTCAAAGCTCAGCCAGTTGAGATGCAGCAGAGACGGACGAGACTGGAACACACTGCTGCCTTGCTCGGTGGTGACGGCAGCCGGGAGCAGGTACACACTTATACACACATACACAACTACACGCACACAAATACACAGGTCCTGACACCTCCAGGGTCCTAACGCCCCCTGTTTCTCCACCCAGCGAGGTGCTAGCCGTGGCCTGGTCTCCCCCAGGTCCTAACGCCCCCCCTGTTTCTCCCCCAGTGAGGTCCTAGCCGTGGCCTGGTCTCCCCCAGGTCCTAACGCCCCCTGTTTCTCCCCCCAGTGAGGTGCTAGCCGTGGCCTGCGAGGACAGGATGTTGTCCGTCTCCCCCAGGTCCTAACGCCCCCTGTTTCTCCCCCCAGCTCCCCCAGGTCCTAACGCCCCCTGTGTTTCTCCCCCCAGTGAGGTCCTAGCCGTGGCCTGGCCGTCTCCCCCAGGTCCTAACGCCCCCTGTTTCTCCCCCCAGTGAGGTGCTAGCCGTGGCCTGCGAGGACAGGATGTTGTCCGTCTCCCCCAGGTCCTAACGCCCCCCTGTTTCTCCCCCTAGCGAGGTGCTAGCCGTGGCCTGCGAGGATAGGATGTTGTCCGTCTCCCCCAGGTCCTAACGCCCCCTGTTTCTCCCCCCAGTGAGGTCCTAGCCGTGGCCTGCGAGGACAGGATGTTGTCCGTCTTCTCCTCCTGCGGACGGAGGCTCCTCCCCTCCATCCAGCTGGCCACGCCCATCTCCGCCCTGCACTGCTCCGCCCACTTCGTCATGGCTCTGACGTCGGGAGCGGCGCTGTCCGTCTGGTGGGTGTCGTTAGCGTGTTAGCATGTTAGCGTGACGCGGGACGGGCTGCTAACGGCTAACGTTTGTGTCCGCAGGGACGTTCAAAAACAGACGGCTCTGGTGAGGAACGAATCACTGATGACCATCCTGGCCGGTGAGACTCCGCCCACCTGGTTACTAGCACTAACTAGAGGTTAACTAGCACTAACTAGAGGTTAACTAGCACTAACTAGAGGTTTACTAACACTAACTAGAGGTTTACTAACACTAACTAGAGGTTAACTAGCACTAACTAGAGGTTAACTAACACTAACTAGAGGTTTACTAACACTAACTAGAGGTTTACTAACACTAACTAGAGGTTTACTAACACTAACTAGAGGTTAACTAGCACTAACTAGAGGTTAACTAGCACTAACTACAGGTTAACTAGCACTAACTAGAGGTTTACTAACACTAACTAGAGGTTTACTAGCACTGACTAGAGGATAACTAGCACTAACTAGAGGATAACTAGCACTAACTAGAGGTTAACTAGCACTAACTAGAGGTTTACTAGCATGAACTATAGGTTAACTAGCACTAACTAGAGGTTAACTAGCACTAACTAGAGGTTTACTAGCACTAACTAGAGGTTTACTAGCACTAACTAGAGGTTAACTAACACTAATTAGAGGTTAACTGTCAGACCCCTGGCTCAGGTATGGGTTTAAAACATAAAGATGGCAAGGCACGCAAGTGGGCAAGGTTTACAATAGTTTTATTCCCCCCAAGTGATAGCATGTGAACAATACAAAAGAGGACCAAAATCTGAAAATATAACATAAAAACCATTTTAACTTCATACTATACTGTATACTGTACATAATGTAAATCAAATTCATTTTAAGCTATTTATAATCACTCATTTTAAATACATAATATATTTATATTATATTAAATTATTATCTATTTATATATACGTATTGATTATAAGTATTAAATAGCACATTATATTCATTAGCTCTTAGTCTTAGCTTTTCATTTCATAAATCAGGCCTTTTAAATAAACAAAAATCATTTAACCAAATGAAAAGATCTAGATCAAACAAACACAATGCATTCAAATAATCACCTCCTCAGAGAACAAAGACACGCCCGGACACCAGCACAGACAGCAGTTCACTCTTGACAGTGAGCTGCCATCTCTGTCTGTCTTTTAAAGATGCCCTGGCTCCACCCACATTGACAGGCCCACATGGAGAGGGGTGTCAGAATAGTTCATTCACAACAGCACTGTAGAATTGTTCATTTCATGTCATTTTCATTGTACTCAGTCTTTTCTATAACATCCAGTATTCCTCCATGAAAGTCCAGAATCCCTCCATGATCCATATGATTCCTCTTCATAGAAGTCCAGTATCCTCCAGTTGGTATGGCCCAAATAGGCCTCATTAGTGTCACATTAGTGTTCAGCCTTGCATCTCCTCTTAAAGGCACAGCGTCCCATTACTCTGGCCTGTTGCTCTGGCCATGTAACAGTGACAGGGGGGGTCAGACTGTCACATTACCTCCCTCCTCCCCAGCGACGGCAAGTTCAGGGAGACGAGACAGGTAGTCAGCTAGGAGATTCGTTTTCCCAGCTCTGTGTGTGATATTGAAACAATATGGCTGTAGCGCCAGATACCATCTTGTGACACGAGAGTTTTTATCCTTCATGGAATTGATCCAGCTCAATGCACGGTGGTCAGTTTCCAGATCAAAGGTCCTTCCGAGAAGATAATAGCGAAGACTGTCCAATGCCCACTTAATGGCAAGACATTCTTTCTCAATGGCCGAGTACCTAGTTTCTCTCGGCTGCAATTTACGGCTCAAATAGAGAAGTGGTTGCTCTTCACCCTCCTGTCCATGTGCTAGTACGGCTCCAAGGCCCACTCCCGAGGCATCAACTTGAACAAGGAATCTCTGGTTAAAGTCAGGACTTTGCAAGACAGGGGAAGAGCACAAGAGAGCTTTGAGATTTGTGAACGCAGTTTCACATTCTTCGGTCCATTTCACTGGATTAGGGGAGTTTTTAGTAGTCAGATTGACCAGAGGGGCGGTGATGGTGGAGAAGTGGGGGACAAATCGCCTGTACCACCCAGAGAGACCCAAGAATGACCGGACCTGTTTCTTTGTCCGCGGTCTAGGACTGTCTCTGATGGCCTTCACTTTGTCCACCTGGGGACGTATTTGCCCGTTACCAAGATGGTACCCGAGGTAACAAACTTCTCGTTTGGCCCACTCACATTTCTGGGAATTCAGGGTGAGCCCAGCGGAATGGATCTGCTGCAGGACCTGACGTAGGTGGGAAAGATGGTCTTCCCAGGAAGTGCTAAAGACCACCACGTCATCCAGATAAGCAGCACAGAACTGGCCACACCCCTGAAGAGCTCGGTCCATTAACCGCTGAAATGTGGCAGGGGCCCCGTGAAGCCCAAACGGCATGACAGTGTATTGATAGAGCCCCTTTGGACCACGAAAGGCTGTGTACTCCCTTGACTCCTTCTCTAAGGGCACTTGCCAATATCCCTTACATAGGTCAAGGGTGGTAATAAAAACAGCTTTGCCCAGTTTCTCAAGAAGTTCATCAATTCGTGGCATAGGATATGCATCGAACTTTGAAACTGCATTTACTTTGCGTAGGTCATTACAGAGTCTTATAGTATTGTCTTTCTTAGGAACAAGAACAATGGGATTACACCACTCACTGTTGGAAGGTTCGATCACTCCTAAATCCAGCATGGTTTGAATCTCATTGTTGAGGGGCTCCACCATTCGCTCAGGGACTCTGTAAGGACGTTGGCGGATAGGTGTGCGGGTTTTCAAATGAATCACATGCTCTATTAGGTCTGTTTTCCCAGGCTGTCCACTGAACAGGTCTGGGAACTCCCCACACACCTGCAAGAATTCATGGGCAGAATGTGCAGACAGGTGACTCACATCCGGTTGCTGTGCAGTTGTGAGCATGGACAGATCAGTCTCTTCCACGGAATCCTCCATTTCCACTTCTCGTGCCAGCATCACCTTTTCCACGTCAGGAAGCGGCTCCAGCCCTGGCTGGGCTTTCTGAGACCGGGTAAGTACAGGATAAGCCTCTTGTATGGCTGTGGTTGCACCAGACCTCCCTCGCTGCCGGTGGGCTTGACGTATAAGATCATTGAGAATGGGCAAGTCTCGGCCCAAGATCATGTCATGGGGCAGGTTGTCAAGAACCCCAACACGGAGCAAGAAAGCCTGGTCTTCAACGACAATAGTCACATCTGTCACAGGATATGGCCTCTGATCTCCATGAACACACTGGATAGCTGTGGCATGCTGGTAATCAAGAGTGCCAAGAGAAACAAAGGACTTGTTAAGGAGGGTCATAGAGCTACCGGTGTCAAGCAGTGCTTGCACATGTTGACCATTGACACGAGCTGGCATCATGATCGGCTCAGTGTCAGATTCAAGCTCAGATTCAGGATCGGGCACAAGGGGTGGTGCCATGACTGACGCTGGAACAGATGGGTGAGGCACATGACAGAGGCCGGACAGCTTAGGACCTTTCAGGGGGCAGACTGCGGCCCAGTGCCCTGGCTGTTGACAGTGGTAGCAGATCAACTCTTTCACTGGACCCGACTTGGAGACACTCCTCGTCTCCGCTACGGTGGCTTGACCACCCACTTGACCACTCACTTTGCGGTCTCCTCTCTGTGGCGGGTCAGCTGTTTCTTGGGACGCTACCCCTTTCTGTTGTCTCGGCGGCCTCAGGCCTTTACGGGCGTTGAGATACTGCCCAGCAAGTTTGGCTGCAGTAAGCCCATCATCTGGCTCATGTTCTTTGATCCAAGTTTTCAAGTCAATAGGCACCATACGAAGGAACTGCTCAAGAATGAAAACCTCTGCAATGTCACCTTTGGACCGCTGCTCGGGCTTAACCCATCTGCGGTAGAGACCTTTAAGTCGGGTGTAAGTCTCCTTAGGAGATTCACCAGGGGGAATAAGAGTTGAACGAAACTGAAGTCTGTATGTCTCGGGAGAGATGTCAAACTTGGCAAGGAGGGCTTCTTTAAGGTTAGAATAGATGTTGGAAGCATCCTCCTCCATTGAGGAGTAGGCATCAAGGGCTTTCCCTGTTAAAAGAGGAACAAGCCTGCAGGCCCATTCAGCTGGCGGCCAGCCCCAAGTGCGAGCAATACGCTCAAAGCGAACAAGAAAGTTCTCAATGTCTTCACCTTGTTGAAAAGGAAACATCTTTGGGCCTTGACGCATGGGCAGGTCGCTGTGGGCTACAGGCTGCGAAAAAGCTATTGGCAGCGAAGATGGATGCTCGGCGGGCGAAGTGTTAAGAGATGGATACTCTGCGGTCGAAGTGTTAAGTGGCAGCCGGGCCCTGGGTGCGGGCGATGGCACACGGAGAGCATGGCTAGTTGTAGGGTTAGCATTGTGGCCAGCTTCACCCACATGGGCCGGTTGGGAGGGTGCTTGCGTAGCGCTAGGCGCTGTAATTGCGGATTTCAGCTGCTGGAGCTCACGAACAAGGACAGCTTCTCTTTGTTGCTGCCCTAGCAGAAAGTCTTTGAACATGCTAGCCAGTGACGGTTCACCTGGCCACGGTGGCTCCTCAGACGGCCTAACCCTTCCATGTCCTCTTCTGATCTTGCTCCTAGCACTTCCTATATCCACAGAATGTGCAGCTTCCTCCTCCACCTCCGTGTTCCACTCGACGTCCTCCTCCGCCTCCTTGTTCCACTTGACGTCCTCCGCAGTGGCCTCCTCGTCGAACGCCAACGCCATGGCACCTCCGATGGCCCCATCCTCAGTCCCCTCTTGCATTGTCACATCTACCACTTGGGATCGTAAACCACTACGAGCTCTACCTCTGCCCGGTTTGTATGAATAACCCTTGCGGCCTGCCATCCCACCACTGCCACCAAATGTCAGACCCCTGGCTCAGGTATGGGTTTAAAACATAAAGATGGCAAGGCACGCAAGTGGGCAAGGTTTACAATAGTTTTATTCCCCCCAAGTGATAGCATGTGAACAATACAAAAGAGGACCAAAATCTGAAAATATAACATAAAAACCATTTTAACTTCATACTATACTGTATACTGTACATAATGTAAATCAAATTCATTTTAAGCTATTTATAATCACTCATTTTAAATACATAATATATTTATATTATATTAAATTATTATCTATTTATATATACGTATTGATTATAAGTATTAAATAGCACATTATATTCATTAGCTCTTAGTCTTAGCTTTTCATTTCATAAATCAGGCCTTTTAAATAAACAAAAATCATTTAACCAAATGAAAAGATCTAGATCAAACAAACACAATGCATTCAAATAATCACCTCCTCAGAGAACAAAGACACGCCCGGACACCAGCACAGACAGCAGTTCACTCTTGACAGTGAGCTGCCATCTCTGTCTGTCTTTTAAAGATGCCCTGGCTCCACCCACATTGACAGGCCCACATGGAGAGGGGTGTCAGAATAGTTCATTCACAACAGCACTGTAGAATTGTTCATTTCATGTCATTTTCATTGTACTCAGTCTTTTCTATAACATCCAGTATTCCTCCATGAAAGTCCAGAATCCCTCCATGATCCATATGATTCCTCTTCATAGAAGTCCAGTATCCCTCTGTGATCCAGACTATCCTCCAGTTGGTATGGCCCAAATAGGCCTCATTAGTGTCACATTAGTGTTCAGCCTTGCATCTCCTCTTAAAGGCACAGCGTCCCATTACTCTGGCCTGTTGCTCTGGCCATGTAACAGTGACAGGGGGGGTCAGACTGTCACATTAACTAACACTAACTAGAGGTTAACTAACACTAACTAGAGGTTTAAACACTAACTAGAGGTTAACTAGCACTGACTAGAGGTTTATTAACACTAACTAGAGGTTTAAACACTAACTAGAGGTTTAAACACTAACTAGAGGTTTAAACACTAACTAGAGGTTTAAACACTAACTAGAGGTTTACTAACACTAACTAGAGGTTTACTAGCACGAACTAGAGGTTTACTAGCACTAACTAGAGGTTAACTAGCACTAACTAGAGGTTAACTAGCACTAACTAGAGGTTAACCAGCACTAACTAGAGGTTTACTAGCACTAACTAGAGGTTAACTAGCACTAACTAGAGGTTTACTAGCACTAACTAGTAGTGGGTTTACTAGCACTATCTAGTAGTTGGTTAACTAGTACTAACTAGTGGTTTACTAGCACTAACTAGAGGTTTACTAAACATTAACTAGAGGTTAACCAGCACTAACTTGATGTTTACTAGCACTAACTAGAGGTTTACTAGCACCAACTAGTAGTGGGTTTACTAGCACCAACTAGTAGTGGTTAACTAGTACTAACTAGTAGTTGGTTACCCAGCACTAACTAGTAGTGGGTTAACTAGTACTAACTAGTAGTGGGTAACTAGTACTAACTAGTAGCGGGTTAAATATTACTAACTAGTAGTGGGTTATCCGGTACTAACTAGTAGTGGGTTTACTAGCACTATCTAGTAGTTGGTTAACTAGTACTAACTAGTAGTGGGTTAACCAGTACTAACTAGTAGTGGGGTAACTAGTACTAACGAGTAGTGGTTATCCAGTACTAACTAGTAGCGGGTTAACTAGTACTAACTAGTAGTGGGTTAACTAGTACTAACTAGTAGTGGGTTATCCAGTACTAACTAGTAGTGGGTTAACTTGTACTAACTAGTAGCGGGTAAACTATTACTAACTAGTACCTGGTAAACTATTACTAACTAGTACCTGGTAAACTATTACTAACTAGTACCTGGTTAACCAGTACTAACTAGTACCTGGTCTCTCCTCAGGTGGTGACGTCAGCGTGTCCCAGTCTCTGCTGACTCAGCACGGCGTCCCCGTCATCGGTTTGTCCAACGGAAAATCCTTCTGCTTCAGCTCGTCTCTGGAGACATGGTGAGGACGAGAACCGGTCTGAACCGGTCTCTGCTGGTCTCAGTTCCGTTAGCATCAAAATGAGCATAGTTATATGTATATATGTATATATATATATATATATATATATATATATATATATATATATATATATATATATATATATATATATGTATATATATATGTATATATATGTATATATATGTATATATATATGTGTATATATGTATATATATATGTATGTGTATGTATATATATATGTATGTATATATATATATGTATGTGTATGTATATATATATGTATGTATATATATATATGTATGTGTATGTATGTATATATGTATGTATATATATATATATATATATGTATGTATATATATATGTATGTATGTATGTATGTATATGTATATCTCAGAAACCGTAACAGCTAGCATGACGAGACTAAAATATGTTGTAGTTCAACACGTCCTGGATTTTTGAATGTTGAAATGATGTCTGTACGACAAACCGTTGTATTATGCTTTTGGAGATATTTATTAAAGGAGCTTGAGGCTCATTTTAAGAAATGAGACTCTCTAGCGCCACCCTTCACCACGACGGCCGTTGGGGGTACTGCAGCCAACAGTGAAGCCGGCACGGGAGAACGGGGAGAACGAGCATGCAGCGTCATGTGACGTCACATCCGCAGGACAGCGCGGGAAATTCGGGACCGAATTGCAGCACATTTTGCAGCAACAGCCTGTTCAAGGCAAAGGAGAGATACACTAGAGGAATCATTCTTTTTGGTTTGGAACGCTTCATCTGACATTATTACTAGAAAACTTAAAACGTTTACCAATTTTTTTCATAAATCCTGCCTCATGCTCCTTAACTATTCTAATTTTCAAGCTAACGGAAATCTGGACGCTTGTTGCTCGACAACACGATATCGCACAGACATCGATCCGACGTTAAAAGACTCGAGACGATGTGGACGACGACAAACTGAGGTTTCATTACGCTGTCGTTTACAGCTTTAGAGATATTGAAGCCAAACTGTCCCATGCTATCCTATGGGGCTTATTACCGTGGCAACAGAGACCTATGCGTTTGTTCCTGTGGGGCTTGTTACCGTGGCAACAGAAACCTATGCGTTTGTTCCTATGGGGCTTGTTACCGTGGCAACAGAAACCTATGCGTTTGTTCCTATGGGGCTTGTTACCGTGGCAACAGAAGCCTGTGCGTTTGTTCCTATGGGGCTTGTTACCGTGGCAACAGAGACCTATGCGTTTGTTCCTATGGGGCTTGTTACCGTGGCAACAGAAGCCTGTGCGTTTGTTCCTATGGGGCTTGTTGCCGTGGCAACAGAAGCCTGTGCATTATGGGTTTATTGTAACTCTCTGTTTGTGTCCAGGACTCTGGTTTGTTGTAATTAATAATAATAATAATAATAATAATTCTCTCTCTCTCCAGGACTCTGGTTTGTTGTAATTAATATTAATAATAATAATAATAATAATTCTCTCTCTCTCCAGGACTCTGGTGGCCGACAGGGCCGACTCGCTGGTCCAGGGCGCCGACTTCAGGAGCTGCCTGCCTTCCCATGATGCACCTGTGATCTCGGGCCCGCTGGCCGTCATGCAGGGCCGCCATCTCAAGTAGGTAGTCATGGTAACGGTTAACTAGAGGTTTATTAGCACTAACTAGAGGTTAACTAACACTAACTAGAGGTTAGCTAACACTAACTAGAGGTTAACCAGCACTAACAAGAGGTTAACTAGAGATTAACTAACACTAACTAGAGGTTAACCAGCACTAACAAGAGGTTAACTAGAGGTTAACTAACACTAACTACAGGTTTACTAAACACTAACTAATTTACTAACACTAACTAAAGGACTACCAGAACTAACTAGAGGTTAACTAGCACGAACTAGAGCTTAACTAGAACTAACTAAAGGTTAACTAGCACTAACTAAAGGTTAACTAGAGGTTAAACAGCACTAACTAGAGGTTAACCAACACTAACTAGAGGTTAACTAGAGGTTAACTAGCACTAACTGGAGGTTACCTAGACGTTAACCAACACTAACTAGAGGTTAACCAGCACTAACTACAGATTAACTAGAGGTTAACTAGCACTAACTAGAGGTTAAAAAACACTAACTAGAGGTTTACTAGCACTGACTAGAGGTTTATTAGTACTGACTAGAGGTTAACTAGCACTAACTAGAGGTTAATAAACACTAACTAGAGGTTTACTAGTACTGACTAGAGGTTAACTAGCACTAACTAGAGGTTTATAAGTACTAACTAGAGGTTAACTAGAGGTTAACCAGCACTAACTACAGGTTTACTAAACACTAACTAGTTTACTAACACTAAATGACTACCAGAACTAACTAGAGCTTAACTAGAGGTTAACCTGCACTAACTATAGGTTAACCAGCACTAACTAGAGGTTAACCAGCACTACCTAGAGGTTAACCAGCACTAACTAGAGGTTAAATAGCACTAACTAGATGTTAACTAGAGGTTAACTAGCACTAACTATAGGTTGACCATCAATAACTAGAGGTTAACTAGCACTAACTAGAGGTTAACTAGCACTAACTAGAGGTTAACCAGCACTAACTAGAGGTCAACCAGCACTAACTGGAGGTTAACTAGCACTAACTAGATGTTAACCAGCACTAACTAGACGTTAACTCGCTCTAACTAGAGGTTATCCAGCACTAACTGGAGGTTAACCAGCACTAACTAGAGGTTAACCAGCACTAACTAGAGGTTAACTAGCACTAACTAGAGGTTAACTAGCACTAACTAGAGGTTAACCAGCACTAACTAGAGGTCAACCAGCACTAACTGGAGGTTAACTAGCACTAACTAGATGTTAACCAGCACTAACTAGACGTTAACTCGCTCTAACTAGAGGTTATCCAGCACTAACTGGAGGTTAACTAACACTAATTAGAGGTTAACACTAACTAGAGGTTTACTAAACACTAACTAGAAGTTAACTAGCACTAACTAGAGGTTAACAAGCACTAACTGGAGGTTAACTAACACTAATTAGAGGTTAACACTAACTAGAGGTTTACTAAACACTAACTAGAGGTTAACTAGCACTAACTAGAGGTTATCACTAACTAGTCGTTAACCAGCACTAACTAGAGGTTAACTAACACTAACTAGAGGTTAACTAACACTAACTAGAGGTTAACTAACACTAACTAGTGGTTAATTATCACTAACTAGTAGTTAACCAGTACTAACTAGTCCTCTCTCTCCTAGCGCGGGCCGGCTAGCCTCCCGTCTGTCGTCCGTCCCCCACCAGCTGCAACAGAGCATGACGTTAGCATTCCTGGAGAACCAGCTAGCAGCTAGCCTAGCGCTGCAGTCGCCCGCCGAGTACCGGTACTGGCTGCTGGTGTACGCCCGCTTCCTGGTGCACGAAGGTGAGGGGGGGGCCCTGGGGGGGCTAGTACATGTGTGTATATCTCTACATGTATATTTATATATTTCTCTCCAGGGTTGGTATATTTGTACTTGTATATTTATATATTTCTATATTTCCCTCCAGGGTCGGAACAGCGTCTGCGTTTTCTCTGTAAGGAGCTTCTTGGTCCCGTCCACAAATCAGCAGCTTCATCCTGGGAGCCAACCACGCTGGTAGGAGACTGTTACCACGGCAACACACCTCCGTTACCACGGCAACACACCTCCGTTACCACGGCAACACACCTCCGTTACCACGGCAACACACCTCCGTTACCACGGCAACACACCTCCGTTACCACGGCAACACACCTCCGTTACCACGGCAACACACCTCCGTTACCACGGCAACACACCTCCGTTAACCACGGCGGCAACACACCTCCGTTACCACGGCAACACACCTCCGTTACCACGGCGACAACACACCTCCGTTAACCACGGCGACAACACACCTCTGTTACCACGGGAACACACCTCTGTTACCACGGCGACAACACACCTCCGTTACCACGGCGACAACACACCTCCGTTACCACGGCGACAACACACCTCCGTTACCACGGCGACAACACACCTCCGTTACCACGGCGACAACACACCTCCGTTACCACGGCGACAACACACCTCCGTTACCACGGCGACAACACACCTCCGTTACCACGGCGGCAACACACCTCCGTTACCATGGCGGCAACACACCTCCGTTACCACGGCGACACACCTCCGTTACCACGGGGACGACACACCTCCGTTACCAAGGAGATCAGACGGCTCGGTCAGTTTTGAAACAGGTCCACAGATGTTCCTGAGAGGGAAGGGCTAGTGGGGGCAGAGTCACTTGTTTACATTCCACCAGGGAGATTGTGACCAGAGCGATCGGCCAAACCGCCCTGTCAAGGTCAGATTATAGAATCAACAATTATATTGCAAACAGACAGACTCAGTAATTTTCCGTCTGCCTTCAGTCTCTGATTCATCAATGGCGACTCCTATCAGACGAATTTGTGATCAATTCCCGCCAAGCCGAGCTTCCAACTTCTCCAAGGTCTAACTAGTCTCCGCGGTAACGGTTCTAACTGTAACGGTTCTGGTTCTGATGTTGTGGTTCTGGTTCCAGGGTCTGCTGAAGCGGGACCTGCTGCAGGAGCTGCTGCCGGTGATCGGGGAGAACCTGCAGTTCCAGAGACTCTTCACCGAGTACCAGGACCAGCTGGAGCTGCTGAGGAAATGAGACCCGGGTCAGGTCTAGACCTGGTACTGGTCCAGAACCAGAACCAGGACCAGCTGGAGCTGCTGAGGGGGAAGTGAGACCCGGTCCTGGTCCTGGTCCAGACCCGGGTCTGGTCCGGGTCAGGTCTGGACCTGGTCCTGGACCAGCTGGAGCTGCTGAGGGGGAAGTGAGACCCGGTTCAGGTCCAGAGCTGGAACTGAACAGAACTGGATCGTCAGTCGCCCAGAACTTTCTTTGTTTTTACAGATTTGTCCTTTTCTTTTCTTGTAAATGTGGTTTTCTGACAAAAAACCTGGATCTGGACCAGGACCAGGTCTGGACCAGGTCTGGACCAGGACCAGGTCTTGACCAGGACCAGGACCAGGTCTGGACCAGGACCAGGTCTGGACCAGGACCAGGTCTGGACCAGGACCAGGTTCTAATCACCGTTTCCAGAACCTTCTAAAGAAGTTAATCATGTTTTTCCGGTTGTCGGTTCTGAAATCATGAAATCATGAAATCACAAAATGTCTCTTTTCTTTCCGGAATATTCTGGAAATGCAGGAGGCGGAGCTACTGCCCGGGGGCGGGGCTTCTGCTTCAGGAGGCGGGGCTTGAGCTCTGTCTGCGTCGTCATTTTTAAATGTTTAAATTGCTTTTTTTTCTTTTTTTTTGTTTCGTTTTCTAAAAAAGAAATAAGAGAAATAAAGTGAAGATGTAGAAGATTTTGCTTTTTCAAGAAACACGGTGAAAATAAACGACACAAGGGTTTTTGGTAAAAACTTCTGGTTCCGGGTCTTTATTTCCGGGTCTTTCTGAGTATTATTATTTATTAATTATTATCATTATTATTGTTAGGTTCCTAAATCAACATACATAAATTAATAACTTAGGAAAGACACAGAGACTGTTAAAGATTATTTTTCAGGCCTTCTGCAGAAGGGAAGCAAAGTCCGAGCTTGCAGAGCAACATGGCCCTCTCGATGCTCTCGACAAATGCTTGCTGGCTCCTTCTTTGCAGGAGGTATTTATTGGTAAAACTGACAGGCATGGGCTATGTTAAGACAACCAATGGTAGACAGTGGATGGACAATGGGAGGAAACAAACAGATAAACAGGACATTTCAGTTGAAGAACAACTAATCTATGTTCTGCAGAGCAAACAGACATCCTTTCTGTTGAGGGTTTTGAACAGAATATCCAACTGACCATGAGACAGTTGTGGACCAGCCCAAACCCCTGAGTAGTTTAGGGAGTGGTTGTTGTAACTGGTAACATGTGATAAGCATGTCTAAAACACAGTCAGCTCTTCAAGCTGACCCGATTCTGTTTTTCATAAGAACAAAACTTAATTCAAAAAGGTTGATTAACCTCACATTTCCCTCCTCTTGTTCTTAGGAAACTTCACAGAATGATACAGGTAGTGAAAACAGAACAGTACAAGAACAGTGATGAATGGATTCATAATTTCAGTCATTATGTCAGCATGACTCAGTAGTGAAAAGGTTCATTCCATCTCTCTCGCTTCTTTGCAGCTCGTTGTAGCCAGTCAGTTTGGGCTAGTCATCTTCAGGCCCGTGGCTGGTGAGATAGGCATCAGTTTCAAAAAGGTTGATTAACCTCACAATTATAAAGCACAGTATAAAAACACAAGTAACAAGATTGGTAATAGTACCAATTATAGTACCAGTATTACCTGTAGTACCAGTTATAGTACCAGTAGTACCAGTAGTACCAGTTATAGTACCAGTTATAGTACCAGTAGTACCAGTTATAATACCAGTTGTAGTACCAGTTATAGTACCAGTTGTAGTACCAGTTATAGTACCAGTATTACCAGTAGTACCAGTTATAGTATCAGTTATAGTACCAGTAGTACCAGTTAGTCCCCATTTCCATTCCCAACCCCCATCACTCAGGCCTGGAATCTCCCCCTGGATCCTGGAATCTCCCCCTGGATCCTGGAATCTCACCCTGGATCCTGGAATCTCACCCTGGATCCTGGAATCTCACCCTGGATCCTGGAATCTCACCCTTGGGGACAAAGGCAAGGACAGGTAAAACAACACACACAACAGAAACAGCGACAATGAGGACAGAAGTTTTCCAGCACCCCTGCCTTGAGAGCTACTACCATTCATCCATTCATGTCTATGAGAGCTGCTACCATTCATGTCTATGAGAGCTGCTACCATTCATGTCTATGAGAGCTGCTACCATTCATGTCTATGAGAGCTGCTACCATTCATGTCTATGAGAGCTGCTACCATTCATGTCTATGAGAGCTGCTACCATTCATGTCTATGAGAGCTGCTCCCATTCATGTCTATGAGAGCTGCTACCATTCATTGTCTATGAGAGCTGCTACCATTCATGTCTATGAGAGCTGCTACCATTCATGTCTATGAGAGCTGCTACCATTCATGTCTATGAGAGCTGCTACCATTCATGTCTATGAGAGCTGCTACCATTCATGTCTATGAGAGTTGCTCCCAGAGCGTCAATTTGAAGTTGAAAAATCTCAACTTTATACAATTTCGAGAAAAAAGTCGAAATGTCGAGATTAATGTTTCTCACAAACCTTTTGGTGTGAAATTAGAAATTGGCTAAGTTGAAAAATGAACGACATTCCAAAATTACAAAATGCTAATATTATTTTTTACATAGACACAATTGACAAATCAGTGTCTCTCTTGGTTAAAGTCATTCTCTTACTGGCTAAATATCATAAACACTGCTGTAAGTGGACAAAAATGATCTTTCCAATGTTTTTTAAATGATTTCAAATGTTTTGTATCTATAAAAAAAATTAAGTCAAATAACTGCAAAAAAATGATTAATAATAATAATAATAATAAATTGTATTTATAGAGCACATTTTCACCTGAAGAACAAGTCTCAAAGCCCTTACAATAAACATTAGAAAAAAAAATTGAAAATAAAAATAAAATAGAAATAAAAAAATGTAGCTATTAGCTAATATGTCAAAGTATCTTTTATTTTAATCTCTTTCTGAAATGTCGATGCTATTTGTTTGTTTATATGTCTCTTGTTCATGATACCTCCCAAAATATCTTCTATTTTCTTATATTGTAATTCCTCTAATAGCAGTTTTTTTATAAATGTGTGTTCTTGTTTATAAATTGTGTTCAATATAAAAAAAAAGAAACTGTCTGTTCTGACGACCTGCTCATGATGTGGTTATAATTAACACTGATGACATTTGAGCCAAAGAAGGTTTAGAAACAAACAATCAATCAATCAAACCGTTGTTTATTCTCACTGGGAGACGAAGACGTAAAAAACAACAGAAAAGAGAATAATATCGTACAAACTGAATTAAAATTAAAAGTGCACAAGTCAAACATGATCAAAACATTCCAGTTAAAATAATAAATCGAGTGACAATTATTACAAAATATTATAAAAACACACCAATTTTCTTTTACAGTTTAAAGTTGTCAGTTTTGATTCTAAAAGTTAAAGAAAACGTTTGAGCTTCTTCCCCGAAGATGTCAGAACCAGGTCCGGTTCTGGGAGCTTTAATAGTCGTAATATTACGAGAATAAAGTCATAATATTATGAGAATAAACTCGTAATTTTACGGGAATAAAGTCGTAATATTACGATTTTATTCTCATAATATTATGACTTTATTCTTGTAATTTTCCAAACTCTTTTTGTCTTAGTTTGGCCCTAATACTCGTCGTACATTTGAGCCAAAGAAGGTTTAGAAACGTTGATCAATCAAACACCACCCGTTGTTTATTCTCACTGGGAGACGAACAGGTAAAAAACAACAGAAAAGACAGTAACGTCGTTCAAACGGAATTAAAATTAAATGTGCACAAGTCAAACACGATCAAAACATTCCAGTTAAAATAATAAATCCAGTGAAAATTATTACAAAATATTATAAAAACACACCAATTTTCTTTTACCGTTTAAAGCTTAAAGTCAGTTTTGATTCTAAAAGTTAAAGAAAACGTTTGAGCTTCTTCCCCGAAGATGTCAGAACCAGAACCGGTTCTGGGACCTTTAATAGTCGTAATATTACGAGAATAAAGTCGTAAAATTACGAGAATAAAGTCGTAAAATTACTAAAATAAAGTCGTAATTTTACGGAAATAAAGTCATAATATTATGAGAATAAAGTTGTAATATTACAACTTTATTCTCGTAATATTACAACTTTATTCTCATAATATTATGACTTTATTTTTGTAATTTTTCAATTTTTTTTGTCTTAGTTTGGCCCTAATACTCGTCGTACATTTGAGCCAAAGAAGGTTTAGAAACGTTGATCAATCAAACACCACCCGTTGTTTATTCTCACTGGGAGACAAACAGGTAAAAAACAACAGAAAAGACAGTAACGTCGTTCAAACGGAATTAAAATTAAATGTGCACAAGTCAAACACGATCAAAACATTCCAGTTAGAATAATAAATTGAGTGAAAATTACTACAAAATATTATAATATTTCTTTTACCGTTTAAAGCTTAAAGTCAGTTTTGATTCTAAAAATTAAAGAAAACGTTTGAGCTTCTTCCCCGAAGATGTCAGAACCAGAACCGGTTCTGGGACCTTTAATAGTCGTAATATTACAAGAATAAAGTCGTAAAATTACGAGAATAAAGTCGTAATATTACGAAAATAAAGTCGTAATTTATGAGAATAAAGTCGTAAAATTACGAGAATAAAGTCGTAATTTATGAGAATAAAGTCGTAATATTATGAGAATAAAGTCGTAATATTACGACTTTATTCTCGTAAATGACTGGGTTCTGGGACCAGGTCCAGGACCAGGTCCAGGACCAGGTCCAGGTCCAGGTCCAGGTCCGGTTCTAGGGAACATAAAACATAAAACTACAGTATTAAAACGTGAGACGGTTTCTCTCTCTAGTCCATCAGAACCGGATCAGGCGGGTCGGACCTCGGTGACCCGGTGGTCTCACAGGGACCGTCGTCATGACAACCGGCTTCACAGACTCAGAGAAGGGGTTTAAAAATGCCCAGAGACCCGGTTCTGGTCCCGGTCCCGGTTCTGGTCCAGGTCCAGGTCCAGGTCCAGGTCCGGTCCCCTCACGGGCCCGTCCCCCTGAACCGGGCCTCGATCTGCTCCAGCGTCCGTCCTTTGGTCTCCGGGATGAAGAAGACGGTGAAGGCCACGTTGACGACGCACATGGAGGAGAAAAGCCAGAAGGTCCCGGCGCTGGAGAGGAGGTTCTGGAGGAACAGAGACACGTGATGTTACCACTTTATTCTCCTAATATTCTGGTTCTGGGAGGAACAGAGACACGTGATGTTACCACTTTATTCTCCTAATATTCTGGTTCTGGAAGGAACAGAGACACGTGATGTTACCACTTTATTCTCCTAATATTCTGGTTCTGGAAGGAACAGAGACACGTGATGTTACCACTTTATTCTCCTAATATTCTGGTTCTGGAAGGAACAGAGACACGTGATGTTACCACTTTATTCTCCTAAAATTCTGGTTCTGGAAGGAACAGAGACACGTGATGTTACCACTTTATTCTCCTAATATTCTGGTTCTGGAAGGAACAGAGACACGTGATGTTACCACTTTATTCTCCTAATATTGAAGGTGTCACGGATTCACAGGCGTCTGGTCGCCATTCATCGTGTACGAGAGCTGCTCCCATTCATGTCTATGAGAGCTGCTCCCATTCATGTCTATGAGAGCTGCTCCCATTCATGTCTATGAGAGCTGCTACCATTCATGTCTATGAGAGCTGCTACCATTCATGTCTATGAGAGCTGCTACCATTCATGTCTATGAGAGCTGCTACCATTCATGTCTATGAGAGCTGCTACCATTCATGTCTATGAGAGCTGCTACCATTCATTGAGAAAAAAGTCAAAATATCGAGAAAAAATCAAAATGTCGAGATTAATGTTGAAGTACAATTTCAAGAATAAAGTCAAAATTTCGCCTTTTTTCTAAATATTTCTACTTTATTCATGAAATTTTGACTTTTTTTCTCGAAATTGTACTTCAACATTAATCGCGACATTTCAACTATTTTCTCGACATTTCGACTTTTTCTCAACGTTTCGATTTTTTTCTCGAAATTGGACTTCAAAATTTATCTCGAAATTTCGCCTTTTTTCTCAACAACTTTCTTCATGAAATAGACTTTTTCCTCAACATTTTGACTTTTTTCTCGAAGTGCATAATGAAAATCTCATTGTCTATGAGAGCTGCTACCATTCATGTCTATGAGAGCTGCTACCATTCATGTCTATGAGAGCTGCTACCATTCATGTCTATGAGAGCTGCTACCATTCATGTCTATGAGAGCTGCTACCATTCATGTCTATGAGAGCTGCTACCATTCATTGTAATGATGCACCGAAATGAAAATTCGTGGCCGAAACCGAAAATAATAATAAACACTTGGCCGAATACCGAACATGGTTCTTCGCAGTTTTTCATTTATTTTGCCAATTTTTTCACCATTGCATAAATCAAATAAATTTGATTTAGGATAAACATAAAAAACTGAAAATGTTTTAATTTCCAGCATTATGTTGTTTTGGTTCCACCTCCTGGTGAATGTTGGTAAAATTGTGGTTACTTTTTGGTTGGCCAACGATTTGTTTGTGGTGCAACCGTTACGGAGCGGCCAGTCTATTTCCTTATATTACAACGCCGTTATTAATAGTTTTTTCCCCACTTATTCCACCGAACACAGAGTGTTTTTTTGACATTTTCGGCCGAACAATTTCGGTTACCGAACAATCGGTGCTTCACTAATTCGTTGTCTATGAGAGCTGCTGCGAGAGGCGTCGGATTGGTCCACAGCGTCAATTTGAAGTTCAAAAATCTGAACTTTCTGCAAATGAGCAGCGGCGACGCCGAGGCAGCGTCCAATCACACACCGGGATTCCTGAAGCGAGAAGGTTCTGGAAGGTTCTGGAACTCACCACCATGTCCTGGAAGGTCTTGGTGACAACGAAGGCCATGCTCCAGTTGGTTAGCACCACGGCGGCGCTGGCGAAGCCTCGCACCCTGACGGGGAAGATCTCCGACATGATGAGCCACGGGATTGGTCCCCACCCGATGGCGAAACCTAGCACGACAAGCTAGCGGTTAGCGACATGTTGGTGTGGTGAAACAGGAAGTTAGCGGACATGTTGGTGAAACAGGAAGTTAGCGGACACGTTGGTGAAACAGGAAGTTAGCGGACACGTTGGTGAAACAGGAAGTTAGCGGACACGTTGGTGAAACAGGAAGTTAGCATGTTGGTGAAACAGGAAGTTAGCGGACACGTTGGTCAAACAGGAAGTTAGCATGTTGGTCAAACAGGAAGTTAGCGGACACGTTGGTCTGGTCAAACAGGAAGTTAGCGGACACGTTGGTCAAACAGGAAGTTAGCGGACACGTTGGTCAAACAGGAAGTTAGCGGACACGTTGGTCAAACAGGAAGTTAGCGGACACGTTGGTCAAACAGGAAGTTAGCGGACACGTTGGTCAAACAGGAAGTTAGCGGACACGTTGGTCAAACAGGAAGTTAGCGGACACGTTGGTCAAACAGGAAGTTAGCGGACACGTTGGTCAAACAGGAAGTTAGCGGACACGTTGGCCAAACAGGAAGTTAGCGGACACGTTGGCCAAACAGGAAGTTAGCGGACACGTTGGCCAAACAGGAAGTTAGCGGACATGTTGGTCTGGTCAAACAGGAAGTTAGCGGATATGTCGGTGAAACAGGAAGTTAGCGGACACGTTGGTGAAACAGGAAGTTAGCGGACATGTCGGTGAAACAGGAAGTTAGCGGATATGTCGGTGAAACAGGAAGTTAGCGGACATGTCGGTGAAACAGGAAGTTAGCGGACACGTTGGTGAAACAGGAAGTTAGCGGACATGTTGGTCTGGTGAAACAGGAAGTTAGCGGGCTCACCTGAGATGAAGACGGCCATGCTAGCCAGCGCTAGCCACGACAGGTCGGGGGCGGCGTCGCCGCTAACCGCGCCTAGCCCCGCGCCGGGGTGGAGTTTAGCCGTCAGGTAGAAGTAGACGCCGAACGTTGTGGTGCTGATCGCCATGGCGACGCCTGGAGGAGGAAACGTGAAGACGGAGGGAGAACACGGAGCCAGAGATTGATTTATTGATTGATTGATTGAGGATCACCATCAGTGCTCACTGCAGTGAAAATCTTTTTTTTTTTTTATGATTTTGATATAGCTTATTTTGTGACAAATTGACTTGAATGTTTTATTTGAGATTTGCACAAATGTTTTGTTATTTGCACAACTGTCAACCTCAGTGGAAAAGTCTGCCTGTTACTGTCTACATTGTATTAATTACACAGTGTATTTTAATTTAATTGTTATGCAGGAAAGGGATATTTGTTTTATTTTATTCAAGAAGCATTTTTATTCTATATATGCAGGCAGTTTATTTTTATTTCATTTGTTTTATACATGTTGATATTGTGCAGACCTCTGTTAATAAAGGAACCTGTGTGACATTTGGCACGAGGCTTTGTATTAAAACTGACTGTTTTTTTAAGGGTTTGCCTCAGAAAAAATGAAGCTAACAGAGATGCTAACAGAGATGCTATGCTATAATGCTTTGGGGGAAACCCCAATTATGGCACAGAAAACAGAAAAAATATGGATATATATGGAGTATCAACATTCAGCTAGAAAATATGGAGATATGACTTTTGGTCCATATCACCCAGCGCTAGTTGTTAGTGGTCGGTTGTTGGGTTTAAGGGTTGGTTGTTGGGGTTAGAGGTTGGGGGTTAGCGGTTGGGGGTTAGCGGTTGGGGGTTAGCGGTTAGCGGTTGGGGTTAGGGTAGAGATGTGAGGGTTCAGGTACCTGAGACGACCAGCAGCACCTTCCTCCCGGCCTTGTCCATCACCAGCGCCGCCAGCGCCGTGAAGACGACCTGGATCAGACCCACGATGACCGAGGCCAGGTCGCTGTCCTGGGGGGAAACTCCGGTTAGCATCACATCACGCTAGCAGGGTTAGGCAAGTTCCCACTTCTTCAAGATTAATGTTCAAGTACAATTTTTAAGAAAAAAAAAAAATCAAAATATTGAGAAAAGTCGAAATGTGGAGAATAGAGTTGAATTTTTTCTTAAAATTGACATTTCGAAATCTTGAGATTAATGTTGAAATACATTTCCAAGAAAAAAGTCGAAATGTTGAGGAAAAAGTTGAAATGTTGAGGAAAAAGTTGAAATGTCGAAATTAACGTTGAAGTACAATTTCGAGAGTAAAGTCGAAGTTTTGTCAATAAAGTCGAAATTTCGTGAATAAAGTCGAAATGGCGAGAATACAATACAGTTTTTTCCCAACCGCTGTCAGAGCCATAAATGCCTCAAACATTCTGTACGTATATTGTTTTTATATTGTTGTTTTCATATGGTTTTATATATTTATTGTTAATATTGCACTCTGTTTGTTGTTGTACTGAAGGCCTGCACCCTACCTTTCATTGCACTTGTTACAATGACAATAAAGTTTAAATACATTTTGACTTTTTTCTCAAAATTGAAATTTCGAAATGTCGAGATTAATGTCGAAACTTCGTGAATTAAGTCGAAATTTCAAGAATAAAGTTGAAATACATTTTGTCTTTTTTCTCAAGTGCATGATGACAAAAAAAATCTTCCTCCTCTAAAACATTATTTTTATTTTTCTCCTACCTGGCCCTAATTCTCTTCCGTATGAACTCCTGTCACGAAGAGGAAAAATAAAAAATAGTGGTAAGAAAGAAAAGAGAAGAAAATAAGAGAAGAGATAACAGAAAATGTAGAAACGTAGTTTCTCCAATCTGGAGAAAAGTGTGTGGAAGATCGGCAGGTGAGGAGAAGTTAGGATGCAAACTTCAACATGATGGTTGAATGAGGCAAAATAACAGGCTTTTTCTCTCCAATATGTTGTTATAATCATTTGTTTCAGATGTACTGTCATTTTCTGTGTAAAAATTGAATTTGGTGTTAAAAAAAGTCTTTTTTTAAACTTGAGTCTTAAGAAACAGGGGGTCGTCTTATAATCAGGGTCGTCTTGTAATCAGGGTCGTCTTGTAATCGGGGTCGTCTTGTAATCGGGGTCGTCTTGTAATCGGGGTCGTCTTGTAATCGGGGTCGTCTTGTAATCGGGGTCGTCTTGTAATCGGGGTCGTCTTGTAATCGGGGTCGTCTTGTAATCGGGGTCGTCTTGTAATCGGGGTCGTCTTGTAATCGGGGTCGTCTTATAATCAGGGTCGTCTTGTAATCAGGGTCGTCTTGTAATCGGGGTCGTCTTGTAATCGGGGTCGTCTTGTAATCGGGGTCGTCTTGTAATCGGGGTCGTCTTGTAATCGGGGTCGTCTTGTAATCAGGGTCGTCTTGTAATCAGGTCGTCTTGTAATCGGGGTCGTCTTGTATTCAGGGTCGTCTTGTAATCAGGTCGTCTTGTAATCGGGGTCGTCTTGTATTCAGGGTCGTCTTATATTCAGGGTCGTCTTGTAATCGGGGTCGTCTTGTAATCGGGGTCGTCTTGTAATCGGGGTCGTCTTGTAATCGGGGTCGTCTCGTAATCGGGGTCGTCTCGTATTCGGGGTCGTCTCATAATCAGGGTCGTCTTGTAATCAGGGTCGTCTCGTAATCAGGGTCGTCTCGTAATCAGGGTCGTCTTATATTCGGGGTCGTCTTGTATTCAGGGTCGTCTTGTAATCGGGGTCGTCTTATATTCGGGGTCGTCTTATAATCAGGGTCGTCTTGTAATCAGGGTCGTCTTATATTCAGGGTCGTCTTGTAATCGGGGTCGTCTTGTAATCGGGGTCGTCTTGTAATCGGGGTCGTCTTGTAATCGGGGTCGTCTTGTAATCGGGGTCGTCTTATATTCAGGGTCGTCTTGTAATCGGGGTCGTCTTGTAATCGGGGTCGTCTTGTAATCGGGGTCGTCTTGTAATCGGGGTCGTCTTGTAATCAGAGTCGTCTTATAATCAGGGTCGTCTTATATTCAGGGTCGTCTTGTAATCGGGGTCGTCTTGTAATCGGGGTCGTCTTGTAATCAGGGTCGTCTTGTAATCAGGTCGTCTTGTAATCGGGGTCGTCTTGTAATCGGGGTCGTCTCGTAATCGGGGTCGTCTCGTATTCGGGGTCGTCTCATAATCAGGGTCGTCTTGTAATCAGGGTCGTCTTGTAATCAGGGTCGTCTCGTAATCAGGGTCGTCTTATATTCGGGGTCGTCTTATATTCGGGGTCGTCTCATAATCGGGGTCGTCTTGTAATCGGGGTCGTCTCGTAATCGGGGTCGTCTCGTAATCGGGGTCGTCTCGTAATCGGGGTCGTCTTGTAATCGGGGTCGTCTTGTAATCGGGGTCGTCTTGTAATCGGGGTCGTCTCATATTCGGGGTCGTCTCGTAATCAGGGTCGTCTTGTAATCAGGGTCGTCTTGTAATCAGGTCGTCTTATATTCGGGGTCGTCTCATAATCAGGGTCGTCTCATAATCAGGGTCGTCTTGTAATCGGGGTCGTCTTGTAATCAGGTCGTCTTGTAATCAGGGTCGTCTTGTAATCGGGGTCGTCTTGTATTCAGGGTCGTCTTATATTCAGGGTCGTCTTGTAATCGGGGTCGTCTTGTAATCGGGGTCGTCTTGTAATCGGGGTCGTCTTGTAATCGGGGTCGTCTCATATTCGGGGTCGTCTCATAATCGGGGTCGTCTTGTAATCGGGGTCGTCTTGTAATCGGGGTCGTCTCGTATTCGGGGTCGTCTCATAATCAGGGTCGTCTCGTAATCAGGGTCGTCTCGTAATCAGGGTCGTCTTATATTCGGGGTCGTCTTGTATTCAGGGTCGTCTTGTAATCGGGGTTGTCTTGTAATCGGGGTCGTCTTGTAATCGGGGTCGTCTTATAATCAGGGTCGTCTTGTAATCAGGGTCGTCTTATATTCAGGGTCGTCTTGTAATCGGGGTCGTCTTGTAATCGGGGTCGTCTTGTAATCAGAGTCGTCTTATAATCAGGGTCGTCTTATATTCAGGGTCGTCTTATATTCAGGGTCGTCTTGTAATCGGGGTCGTCTTGTAATCGGGGTCGTCTTGTAATCAGGGTCGTCTTGTAATCAGGTCGTCTTGTAATCGGGGTCGTCTTGTAATCGGGGTCGTCTCGTAATCGGGGTCGTCTCGTATTCGGGGTCGTCTCATAATCAGGGTCGTCTTGTAATCAGGGTCGTCTTGTAATCAGGGTCGTCTTGTAATCAGGGTCGTCTTGTAATCAGGGTCGTCTCGTAATCAGGGTCGTCTCGTAATCGGGGTCGTCTCGTAATCGGGGTCGTCTCGTAATCGGGGTCGTCTTATATTCAGGGTCGTCTTATATTCGGGGTCGTCTTATATTCGGGGTCGTCTCGTAATCGGGGTCGTCTCGTAATAGGGGTCGTCTCGTAATCGGGGTCGTCTCGTAATCGGGGTCGTCTTGTAATCGGGGTCGTCTTGTATTCAGGGTCGTCTTATAATCAGGTCGTCTTGTAATCGGGGTCGTCTTGTAATCGGGGTCGTCTTGTAATCGGGGTCGTCTTGTAATCAGGGTCGTCTTGTATTCAGGGTCGTCTTATAATCAGGTCGTCTTATAATCAGGTCGTCTTATATTCAGGGTCGTCTTGTAATCAGAGTCGTCTTATATTCAGGGTCGTCTTGTATTCGGGCCGGTACGGTACTACGGTCTGTTTTCACGCGGTTCCGCGCCGGTACCTTGAAGTGCGCCTGCTCAAAGATGTTCTCCGCGTAGAACATGATGGCGTTGATTCCCGTCATCTGCTGGAAGAACATGAGCATGACGCCGAGCAGCAGCGGCTTGTACACGCCGGGATCCCTCAGGTCCGACAGGCCGAAACTGGAACCCTGAGACGGAGAGAACAGACGGTTATCCTGCAGAAGAAGAGCTGGACACGCCCCCGGACACGCCCCCCGTGATGTCACACCCTTCTGACTGGACTAAACAGCTCCATGTTGTCATGGCAACAAACTTCCACCTGGAAGCGTCTAACCAACCACCTGTTAGCATGGTCTGTTAGCAACAGCAACATGATAAATGTGTTCTCTTATAAGGATAAATATAAATGATTGTGTTCTGTTCCGTCTTGGTTCAGATGTCAAAGGTCACAGCTGGTTGGCTGTGCTGGCTGTCAATCAAAAGACTTCAATTATACTCTGTCTTTAGTTTGTTATAATTAAACGTCTTGTGTTACATACGAAACTAAACTCAACTAAACTCAACGAAAATTATGACTAAATCTCGTCGTTAATGAACCTTTATCACCTGAGGAAAACGAGATGCAACGAAAATGCTGGTCATGTGACGATAACGATGATTAAATATATAATGCAATATCGTCGACGAATAAAATGAGACTAAAACGGACAATTCTGACTAAAATAAGACTAAAATGCTCAGACTTAGTCGACTGAAACTTGGGCTGACCTGCAGGTCGTGACCCCTGACCCCCAGGTGGTGGTGACCCCTGACCCTGTTGAGCCGCATTTAGTAATACATTTTTGCCGCATTATGTAATAAGTTATTACATTTTGAGAAGATTATTACAAAATGCACTTGCAACTTTTTTATTCTCTAGAAAATGTAATAACATGGTGCATTATGTAATAACTATTCTAAAGCAGTTTATTTGTTATTGGCCGATATAATTCCAAACTTCAAATAGGAAACTAAAGTTATATTTGGAGTTTTATACATAGATTTATTGGGCTACAAAGCTCTGAGGGAAATTTCATAAAAAACAACAAAAGTCACTCTTGTATAAATTCATTGTTAAACAAACAACAATAATAGGTTTTATTACATAATGCACCGTGTTATTACATTTTCTAGAAAATAAAAAAGTTGCAAGTGCATTTTATAATAATCTTCTCAAAATGCAATAACAAAATGTATTACAAAATGGAGCAGTTTATTACAAAATTAAATTACATTTTGGACGTTTATTACAAAAAGCGACTCAACAGACCGCCAGGTGTTAGCTCAGCTGCTGGTCGTGACCCCTGACCCCCGGGTGACCCCTGACCCCCGGGTGACCCCTGACCCCCGGGTGACCCCTGACCCCCAGGTGGCCCCTGACCCCCAGGTGACCCCTGACCCCCGGGTGACCCCTGACCCCCGGGTCTCACCTGCAGGTCGTGACCCCTGACCCCCAGGTGGCCCCTGACCCCCAGGTGACCCCTGACCCCCGGGTGACCCCTGACCCCCCGGTCTCACCTGCTGGTCGTGACCCCTGACCCCCGGGTGGCCCCTGACCCCCGGGTCTCACCTGCTGGTCTCCGGACTCCTCTATCCGGGAACACTCCCACTCCACCGGGGCGTCCGGGCCCCTCAGGAACCTCAGCGCCTCCTCGGCCTCGCGTCTCTTCCCCTGCGCTAGCAGGAACCGCGGCGTCTCCGGCATGAAGCACATGACCACCAGCAGCAGCGTGGGGGGGATGGAGCTAACCACGGCTAGCCAGCGCCAGTCCAGGAACAAACCTGGGGAACCAGAACCAGAACACGGGTCAGAACCACCAGCAGCAGCGTGGGGGGGATGGAGGAGACGACCGCTAGCCAGCGCCAGTCCAGGAACAGACCTGAGGAACCAGAACACGGGGAGGAACCACCACACACGAATAGTTCATCAATAACATTGATCAGCTCATCAATAACATTGATCAGTTCATCAATAACATGACAGCTTTTTTTTTTTTATAACGTTCATTGTAAAGTGTTTTTTTTTTTTTTTTTTTTTTTTTTTTTTTTAAATTGCGTAGTTTGTAATTTTTTTTTTTATTATTACTTTAAAGCAGCACAATGTAACTTTCATCTTTTGTTGAGTTTGGCAGCTCCTTTGGACAAAAGCGGTAGTGCTTTACCAGAAAGAACTACATTTCCCATGAGCACCAGTGCGTACTGCCGGAAAACTCCTGTCCCGTCGCTGCATTTGTTTTGATGAGAGAAGACGGGACGGACTTTCAAAACTACTTTTCTGTTTTCAGCGGTCGTTTGCAGGATGGATAGTGAAGAGGTAATGTATCTATTTTTGGCTAAACAATATAATATGACGATGTTGAAAATCACTAAGTTCAACTTGGTTTTATTAGTGAAGTCTCCCCCGCCCCCCTGTGCTGTTTCAGAGAGATAATGCGCCCCAAATTACAAACGTTTTTTAGAGGGACTTCGTCATAAATTAGTAGTCCAACAAACTTACTCTTCTTCCGGCTCTCGGCGAAGGCAGACGCTTTTCTGCTCCTCTCCCTTATCTATCTGCCCTGCTACTGCTTTTGTCCTGTCTCGTCTTCAGAGTCTCTCATTTTCACTCCTCCCAAATTCTACAATCATGGAATTGATTAACTGGTCTCTCAGCACAATTGACCACATTTTTGCGACCAGAAGTCAGGGGGTAAGGGAGCCCTCCTGCCCCGATGGGACATTTTTTGCTGGATACACAATGGATTCCTGGAAACATTGGAAACCGTTGTGTTTGGTGATTCTGTCTGTCGAGGACGTTGAAGATGCTTCATAATTGGATTTATGATAGCAGGATTTCTCCTGATAGGAGGAGGGGGATTCCTGGTCTACCAACAAAAGCGTAAGACGTCGACAGCTGTTCTGGCTCTTTCAGAGCTGCCGGACGTGACTGAAGGATCAAGCAAGGTGATCAACACTCAGACTTTAACGCTGGGGGAGCAAAGCCGTAATCTGGATGTGATTCTTGAACAGAATCGCAGGCTGGCGGCGTCTTTGAGCTCATTGGCAAGATGGAGAAAACCTTGGAGAAGTTGGAAGCTCTGCTTGGCGGGAACTGATCACAAATTCGTCTGATTGGAGTCGCCATTGATGAACCAGAGTCTAAAGGCAGACGGAAAATTACTGAGTCTGTCTGTTTGCAATATAATTGTTGATTCTTTAATCTGACCTTGACAGAGCGGTTTGGCCGATCGCTCTAGTCACAATCTCTCTGGTGGAATGTAAACAAGGGACTCTGCCCCCACTAGCCCTCCCCTCTCAGGAACATCTGTGGACCTGGATCAGAACTGATAACATCAAGGACATTGGCTGAGAGCAGCTATGGGCGAAGTTTCACGGACTTACCGCTCACACACACTTGCTGATAACCACCTCCCTCATTCTCATTCATTCTCTCCCCACAAAGCCGTGGCGATCACCTGGAAGTGCTGTGCCGGGGCCCCTCCCCCATATCCCAGTGTTACCCTTGGAAAAACAGGCACACAACACCAACGTGTCGCCGCCGGTGTATCCGAAGTCAAAAACAGTTTTCTAAACTGCCTTAATAAACCTGATTCTTGACAAAATAAAAAAATACTTTATAACCTGTGAATAACTGAATGTTTTGCAGATCAGCCCTGCACAATTTTACAGTTCTCAGGAAAAATAGTAGAAATGTTCTATACATTTTCTTTGCATTGCATTCTTTCCTCTAGTGCTGTAATTCTATTCAATTGTATTATTATTTTATAAACCTTCCTCATTGCCAATTACACAATTTTATGATCACTTTTATTATTCTGTGTCTGTTGTTGATATTGTCAGTAATTTTAGAATTACCAAAACCACGCCAGCGAGTGAACGCCGGGCCAATGTTTATTCTTCTCCGGGCATTTAGCTTGTTTCTCTCCCGCTTTCTTTTTTCACCTCCTCCGATAAAACTATTATTTTCTTGGGTTTTTCCGCTGCTTGGGCCATGACACCAGCTTCTGCTGAGCTCTGCTCCACGCCCCACCCAGCTTTGGTCTCCACTACGAATGGGGAAGGAGGGGGAAGTGACGTATGCCGTAAAGCACTAGAGATGCACCGATCGATCGGCCCCTGATCGGGATCGGGCCGATAACGGCCCTATCGGCTTTGATCGGAGATCAGAAAATAATAGTTCAGAGCGGCCGATCTGATGACAACAACAAACCCCCGCCCGCGCGGGCGTTCCCTCATCTCAGACCGAGCTGTCCTGAGGAGGCGTCGGCCTCGCCGGTGAGGGAGTTTTACAACGTCTGAAAAGGACAACAAATTTACAGTTTGCAAAGTGTGTCCAAAGGAGATACCACGAGGAGGAATGTTACAAAAGAATCACAACATAACGAAGCTGATAAGACATTTGAAAGTTCTTCACACGGATTATATTGAGTTTTCAAAGTTGCTGCAGCAGAAAAAAGGGGAGAGTAAAAAAACGGCACTAACTCAGCTGTAACAGAGACTTATAAACGACAGGAATAAAAATAAAGAACTACATCGTAAGGTAATGAATTTAATATGCTTTGATCATCAGCCGCTTTCTGTTGTAGCAACATCAGGTTTAAACACGTTTCCAGCTTGGATCCGCGGTGGCGCTGCCGCGTCATAAATATTTCACTGATGAAATCCTGTCGGAGTTTTACCAGAATATTTACATCCAAACCCTCACGCAGGACGACAGTCGTGTCAGTCGCTTCACAGTGACATGTGGATCCTAGTGTGAAGAGTTTTGCTTCACTCAAGAGTTTCCTCACACGCGGCTGATGCTATCGCTAAAGCTTTCACAAAGCTTAATAATTCATAATTAATTTTTATTTTAAGATTTAATTCCTCTTTCCACAGGAAAACTAAGGTTTATAGTTTAACACTTGTATCAACTTTTAGAGAGACATGTCTGCTGTGTCTGTGTTGGTCACATAATTATTACCACAGGAAAGATGAAGCTACTAAACTAAACTTACTCTTTATAAACAGAGTTTACACCTAATCTCCTAATTTTTATACCTAATAATACAATGTCAGTGTTGTACATGAGACAACAATATTGACGAATTTATGGATTTCACCCTGTGATCGGGATCGGCCGATACTGGTTTTCGAGATCGGTGATCGGCCCTCAAAATCCTGATCGGTGCATCTCTATAAAGCAGTCAAAGCCGTAAAAATGTGTAGTTTTTTAGTGTGGCAGGGTTCCTCCCATGCTCCTCAAAGTTACATAGTGCCAGTGAAGGAGATACAGACCCCTCAGACCATGACAGAGGTTCATTAAATCTGTTGGAAGTTGATGTTCCATCACAATGATGATGATGATGATGATGAAATATTAGATTAAGGTGGAAAAGTTACATAGTGCTGCTTTAACTGAAATGTGATTTCTAAGGAAAAAGGGACAGATAAAATAAGGTTATAATAAATAACCTGGACTGGGTCAGATATTTGGTGTAACTCCAGAAATACCAGCGCTGATGAGATTACAGAGACACGGGTCACGAGTCCAGACTCCATTTGATCCAACAAGGAACCGTTTGATTCTCTAACCGCATTTCCTGCCTCGTCATCCGTGAACGCTGTTTTTATCCAGGGAGGAAGTCCTGTCCCCGGACCTGGAGCTGGAGCTGGACCAGGAACAGGACCTGGACCTGGACCTGGACCCTGTCCTCAGACCTGGACCAGGACCCTGTCCTCAGACCTGGACCTGGACCAGGACCAGGACCAGGACCTGGACCCTGTCCCCGGACCAGGACCTGGACCTGGACCCTGTCCTCAGACCTGGAGCTGCGTCTGAAATTCCCTCCTTTCATCCTAATCAGTAGAAAAATGAGTGTGTGAGATTTATTAGTGCGTCCGAAACATTAGTACGTATCAGTAGTATGTACTATCCATACTCACTAGTACGTACTATCCATACTCAGTAGTATGTACTATCCATACTCACTAGTATGTACTATCCATACTCACTAGTACGTACTATCCATACTCAGTAGTATGTACTATCCATACTCACTAGTATGTACTATCCATACTCAGTAGTATGTACTATCCATACTCAGTAGTATGTACTATCCATACTCACTAGTATGTACTATCCATACTCACTAGTATGTACTATCCATACTCACTAGTACGTACTATCCATACTCACTAGTACGTACTATCCATACTCACTAGTATGTACTATCCATACTCAATAGTATGTACTATCCATACTAGTATGTACTATCCATACTCACTAGTATGTACTATCCATACTCAATAGTATGTACTATCTATACTAGTATGTACTATCCATACTCAGTAGTATGTACTATCCATACTAGTATGTACTATCCATACTCATGGATTGATGGACACTAGCCGAGCAGAAACTACCCACAATGCAATGCATCGGTGTTGGGTTGCTAAGTGATACGTATATGTCATAAATGTAATATTAAGTGTAATAATATTATTATATAATATTAATATTATAATGTTCGTATTTAATAATATTATATAATGTCGTCTTGTTTGGGCCAGAATAAACGGGAAAGAGCGGAGCGGCTACTGCTGCTGTTACCATGGTAACAACTCCCCCTCCCAACGGCAGGAAGTGCTGCTGTTACCATGGTAACAACTCCCCTCCCAACGGCAGGAAGTGCTGCTGTTACCATGGTAACAACTCCCCTCCCAACGGCAGGAAGTGCTGCTGTTACCATGGTAACAACTCCCCTCCCAACGGCAGGAAGTGCTGCTGTTACCATGGTAACAACTCCCCTCCCAACGGCAGGAAGTGCTGCTGTTACCATGGTAACAACTCCCCCTCCCAACGGCAGGAAGTGCTGCTGTTACCATGGTAACAACTCCCCTCCCAACGGCAGGAAGTGCTGCTGTTACCATGGTAACAACTCCCCTCCCAACGGCAGGAAGTGACGTGTGTCTCTGAGTAGTACGTCCCAATTAATGCTACTACTGATATTTACTCAAAAGTGTACCAAACTTAAGTTTACTTTTATTCTGTTTAGTCTGGACTTTCGGACGTTGGATCTGTCTCTGGACCTGAGTTATTAGCTGTATTATTATTATTATTATTATTATTGTTATTATATATTATTTTAATGTTTTAAATAAAGCTTTTTAACCGTGAATGCTACTTCCTGTGAGGTCAGAGGTCACGTACCTGCCAGGTAAACTCCCATGATGCCGAGCACCACCATCAGCTGGACGCAGGAGCCCAGGAGACCCCGGACCTTCTCATGGGCCACCTCAGAGATGTAGATCTGGATCAGAACCAGAACCGGGATTAGAACCAGGACCGGGATTAGAACCAGGACCGGGATTAGAACCAGGACCAGAACCATCAGAACCAGAGCCAGGACCAGAACCATCAGAACCAGAACCAGAACCAGAACCAGGACCGGGATCAGAACCAGGACCAGGACCATCAGAACCAGAACCAGGACCAGAACTGGGTTACTATGGTTAAACTGGTTATACTGGTTATACTGGTAATGCTTACTGTACTGGTAGTTCAGGGATCAGCAACCCGCAGATCTAGAGCTGCATGCGGCTCATTAACGCCGCCCTAGTGGCTCCTGGAGCTTTTTCAGAAATGTTTGACCTTTTTTCTTTTTTTCCTTTCTTTTTTTTCTCTTTTTCCTTTCCTTTTTCTCAACATTTCGACTTTTTTCTCAAAATTTTGACTTTTTTCTCGAGATTATACTTCAACATTAATCTCAACATTTCACGTTTTTCTCAAAGTGCACAATAAAAGCTTTCATTCTAATTCTGATACAAGAGTTTTCATTTTTTGCGGCTCCAGACATATTTGTTTTTTGTGTTTTATGGATCTAAAACATTTTGGGTTGCCGACCCCTGGTATAGTTATAGTGGTTAAACAGGTTATGCTTTTGCTGGACCGGAGGGGGCGGAGCCTCAGACGTAGGCGGGGCTACAGACAGAGGGGGCGGGGCTACTCACCGGGACCACCAGCGACGTGACGCCGCTAGCCAGGCCCGTCAGAACCCGGCCGGCGTAGAACATCCAGACGTTCTGGGCCGCGATGATGACGGTGAAGCCGAAGACGAAGGGCAGCGAGCAGAACATCAGGCTCAGCTTCCTGCCCACCTTCTCCACCAACCAGCCGCCCAGCAGCCCGCCCAGCGCCGCGCCCACCGTCACGATGGACTGGAACAGAACCGGGATCAGGACATCAGAACCAGACCAGGACCGGGATCAGAACCAGGACCGGGATCAGAACCAGGACCGTGATCAGAACCAGGACCGGGATCAGAACCAGGACCGGGATCAGAACCAGGACCGGGACATCAGAATCAATCAACCAATCAGAAGAAGGGGCGGGGCTAATTCAGGCCAATGAAGGTCAATGACTCAATACAGAGTCCGATGACACCACCCACATGTCTTTATCACAACCCGTTTAAAGTAATGGCAGAAAGTAGGAACTATCAAATATCGACCAATCAGCTGCTAGTATAGCGTAGTGTCCTTGGGCAAGACACCTTACCCACCTGCCCCGTGTGAATGTGTGTGAATGTTGGTGGTGGTCGGAGAGGTAGTTTGGCGCAATATGGCAGCCACGCTTCCGTCAGTCTGCAGGGCAGCTGTGGCTACAAACGTAGCAGCCGTAGCTACAAACGTAGCAGCCGTGGCTACAAACGTAGCAGCCGTGGCTACAAACGTAGCAGCCGTGGCTACAAACGTAGCAGCCGTGGCTACAAACGTAGCAGCCGTGGCTACAAACGTAGCAGCCGTGGCTACAAACGTAGCAGCCGTGGCTACAAACGTAGCAGCCGTGGCTACAAACGTAGCAGCCGTGGCTACAAACGTAGCAGCCGTGGCTACAAACGTAGCAGCCGTGGCTACAAACGTAGCAGCCGTGGCTACAAACGTAGCAGCCGTGGCTTCAAACGTAGCAGCCGTGGCTACAAACGTAGCAGCCGTAGCTACAAACGTAGCAGCCGTGGCTACAAACGTAGCAGCCGTGGCTACAAACGTAGCAGCCGTGGCTACAAACGTAGCAGCCGTGGCTACAAACGTAGCAGCCGTGGCTACAAACGTAGCAGCCGTGGCTACAAACGTAGCAGCCGTAGCTACAAACGTAGCAGCCGTAGCTACAAACGTAGCAGCCATGGCTACAAATGTAGCAGCCGTGGCTACAAACGTAGCAGCCGTGGCTACAAACGTAGCTACCATCAACAGTGCGAATGTGGATGAATGAATAATGATCTCTGTAAAGCTCTGGGTGCCTTGAAGGAGCTAAATAAATCAAAGTCATTATTATTATAGTATAGTCCAGTAGTAGTCCTGTTTAACCTTGATGTACGTTGTTACAGATGTGTGTTGCATTCCAGATGTGTGTTGCGTTCCATATGTGTGTTGCGTTCCATATGTGTGTTGCGTTACAGATGTTTGTTGCGTTACAGATGTTTGTTGCGCTACAGATGTTTGTTACGTTACAGATGTTTGTTGCGTTACAGATGTTTGTTGCTCTACAGATGTTTGTTACGTTACAGATGTTTGTTACGTTACAGATGTTTGTTACGTTACAGATGTTTGTTGCGTTACAGATGTTTGTTGCGTTACAGATGTTTGTTACGTTACAGATGTTTGTTACGTTACAGATGTTTGTTGCGCTACAGATGTTTGTTACGTTACAGATGTTTGTTGCGCTACAGATGTTTGTTACGTTACAGATGTTTGTTGCGTTCCAGGTGTGTTACAGGTGTGTGTTGCGTTACAGATGTTTTTTGTGTTACAGGTGTGTTCCAGGTGTGTTTCAGATGTTTTTTGTGTTCCAGGTGTGTTCCAGATGTGTTGGTGCGAGTGTTTGTTCCAGGTGTGTTCCAGGTGTGTGTTGCGTTACAGATGTTTTTTGTGTTCCAGGAGTGTTCCAGATGTTTTACAGATGTGTTACAGATGTGTGGGTGTGAGTGTTTGATCCAGGTGTGTGGGTGTGAGTGTTTGATCCAGGTGTGTGGGTGTGAGTGTTTGATCCAGATGTGTGGGTGAGAGTGTTTGATCCAGGTGTGGGTGTGAGTGTTTGATCCAGATGTGTGGGTGAGTGTTTGATCCAGATGTGTGGGTGAGTGTTTGATCCAGGTGTGTGGGTGAGTGTTTGATCCAGATGTGTGGGTGAGTGTTTGATCCAGGTGTGTGGGTGAGTGTTTGATCCAGATGTGTGGGTATGAGTGTTTGATCCAGGTGTGTGGGTATGAGTGTTTGATCCAGATGTGTGGGCGAGTGTTTGATCCAGATGTGTGGGTATGAGTGTTTGATCCAGATGTGTGGGTGTGAGTGTTTGATCCAGATGTGTGGGTATGAGTGTTTGATCCAGATGTGTGGGTGTGAGTGTTTGATCCAGGTGTGTGGGTGAGTGTTTGATCCAGGTGTGTGGGTGAGTGTTTGATCCAGGTGTGTGGGTGTTTGATCCAGATGTGTGGGTGTGAGTGTTTGATCCAGATGTGTGGGTGTTTGATCCAGATGTGTGGGTGTGAGTGTTTGATCCAGATGTGTGGGTGAGTGTTTGATCCAGGTGTGGGTGTGAGTGTTTGATCCAGGTGTGTGGGTGAGTGTTTGATCCAGGTGTGTGGGTGAGTGTTTGATCCAGGTGTGTGGGTGAGTGTTTGATCCAGGTGTGTGGGTGAGTGTTTGATCCAGATGTGTGGGTGAGTGTTTGATCCAGGTGTGTGGGCGAGTGTTTGATCCAGGTGTGTGGGTATGAGTGTTTGATCCAGATGTGTGGGCGAGTGTTTGATCCAGATGTGTGGGTATGAGTGTTTGATCCAGGTGTGTGGGTGCGAGTGTTTGATCCAGATGTGTGGGTGCGAGTGTTTGATCCAGGTGTGTGGGCGAGTGTTTCATCCAGGTGTGTGGGCGAGTGTTTGATCCAGGTGTGTGGGCGAGTGTTTGATCCAGGTGTGTGGGCGAGTGTTTGATCCAGATGTGTGGGTGTGAGTGTTTGATCCAGGTGTGTGGGCGAGTGTTTGATCCAGATGTGTGGGTGTGAGTGTTTGATCCAGATGTGTGGGCGAGTGTTTGATCCAGGTGTGTGGGCGAGTGTTTGATCCAGGTGTGTGGGCGAGTGTTTGATCCAGATGTGTGGGTGTGAGTGTTTGATCCAGATGTGTGGGCGAGTGTTTGATCCAGGTGTGTGGGCGAGTGTTTGATCCAGGTGTGTGGGCGAGTGTTTGATCCAGGTGTGTGGGCGAGTGTTTGATCCAGATGTGTGGGTGAGAGTGTTTGATCCAGGTGTGTGGGTGTGAGTGTTTGATCCAGATGTGTGGGCGAGTGTTTGATCCAGGTGTGTGGGCGAGTGTTTGATCCAGGTGTGTGGGTGTGAGTGTTTGATCCAGATGTGTGGGCGAGTGTTTGATCCAGATGTGTGGGTGTGAGTGTTTGATCCAGATGTGTGGGCGAGTGTTTGATCCAGGTGTGTGGGCGAGTGTTTGATCCAGGTGTGTGGGGGCGAGTGTTTGATCCAGATGTGTGGGTGTGAGTGTTTGATCCAGATGTGTGGGCGAGTGTTTGATCCAGGTGTGTGGGCGAGTGTTTGATCCAGGTGTGTGGGCGAGTGTTTGATCCAGGTGTGTGGGGGCGAGTGTTTGATCCAGGTGTGTGGGGGCGAGTGTTTGATCCAGGTGTGTGGGCGAGTGTTTGATCCAGGTGTGTGGGGGCGAGTGTTTGATCCAGGTGTGTGGGGGCGAGTGTTTGATCCAGATGTGTGGGCGAGTCTCTCACCCCGAACCAGGAGGCCTGCTGGTCGCTGAGCCGCAGTCGTGGGTCTGATTCCCGGCTCAGCTCCGGTATGGCAGGGGACGAGTAGCCGAGCACGAAGCCGAAGCTCAGCGGGCCGAGCACGGAGGCCAGCGTGGCCAGGTAGAGCCGGCCGTTGCTCACCTTGCTGGGAGACATTTTAACCACATTAAACTCTTCAAATAAAACAGCTGGAGCTGCTTCCTGCCAGACGAGCTAATCAGCTAACGATAAGATAAAAGACTGGGAAGAGTTTGTTTACACGGCTACATGACAAAGTTCTAGTTTCACAACAAACACTGAACTGGGATTTACTGGAATGTTACAGCGACCAGGAGACTTTTGATGCTACAGCAGTTGGTGCCTTTTTATTTCACTGTGACAATTTTCCTGATTTTTATTTCTTTATTTTCTACAGAATGTTAACCGTATATATATATATATATATATATATATATATATATATATATATATATATATATAAATAACCGGTTCATTTTCATTTCATTTTTCATTTTATTCTTTATTTCATTCAAAAAACAAAACAATTTAATACAAACACAAACCCAAATGTTTCTAACTTATGAATGAAAGGGAGCAGAAAGAAGAAGAATCTTATCTGATCTGCCCCTTTCACAAATAACATAAATTAAAAATAATAATAATTTAAAAAAAAACAACTAAGTGAATAAAAACAACTAAAATAACATTAAAATAACATTAAAATAAAATTACCACCGCCTACGGGTATGTCAATCAAACTCAACATTTTTCGTTATATTTACTTAACATACAGGCTTTAATTGTTCTTTTGAATGTAATGTTTGATTTGATTCTTTGTTTTCTTTATTCAGATTGTTCCATAAACTGATTCCTTTCACAGAAACACAATGTTCCATCAGTTTAGTCCTGAATCTTGGTTTTTTTTAAATCTCTGTTCCTTTTAAGTTTTACTTGCTTTCTCTTTTTTATAATCTTTTCTGAATGTTGATTGGTAAAGTTTTTTTATGAGCTTTAAACATAATTTGAAGAATAATATAATCTACTAGTTCATGAAATTTCAACAATTGTAACTGAAGGAATAATGGATTTGTTGGATCTCTATATCGTTTTCTACTGATTATTCTTATGGCTCTTTTTTGCAGAATGAAAATTGATTGAATATAAATGTTTTACAGGCATTTATTTCCCCAGACTTCAGACCAGACTAGCGGGTCACGTGACCTGTTGGAGGTATTTTGATGGACAGACAGCTGACATGTCTACGTTTACCCAGAATGCACCAGTGATGCAGGAGTGAGCAGGACAGACAGCTGACTGTCTGACGCCTGATTTAGCGTAGCGTGATGCTAACAGATGAGGAAGTGATGCCGGCCAGCCATTGGCTGAGCCAGCTGTCAATCACTGATGTAACAAGTGTTTACAGCTTTACATAAACTCTCTGCTCTGACCTTTGACCCCGCAGGCCGATGGAGACGCAGAAACAAGGCCTGGACTTTGATTTATAAGTTTTGTATCTCCAATAAAATAAAATAGGTTTACATTAAAATCCTGCACACTAAAAATCCAACAAATGTATATTTTTGTAAATTCTTCTATAACTGCACTTTTTGCAACGTGGAACCAGAAACAATTAATTCCTTGGTCTCAATTTGAACAATTAATAGTGTCTAAAATCAAGAGAAACATCTCAAGTGACTGTTAGGAGTCAGTTGAGATGTTTATTTTTTCCAGGAAGAAAATCACTTTTATTATAAACCTGTTGATCCTGTTTGGAAAATTACACAAATGGAAATACTCCAAAACTCCACTTTAAATGTTTCTTACCTGAGCTTACCTGAGTACATTAAATCCCTTAAACAAAGTATAACATCCACTGAGATATATATATATATATATATATATATATATATACACACACATCAGAAGTTCTTTTATAAAGATCAATACTGTATTTACATTACATTTTTCATATTTTATTTATTCACTCGTTTATGTGTCATTCTCCCTACTTCTGTTCATTTCACTGGAATTTTATATCTATATTTTTTGTTACATATATATTGGAGCACTTGTCTGATGTTCTTTGTATATAACTTCTAATAAATAATAACTAAATAAATAAGGCTTCAGAACAGACTAGAGGGTCACGTGACTTTATACAGGACTGTCTCAGAAAATTAGAATATTGTGATTTTCTGTAATACAATTAAAAAAACAAAAATGTCATCCATTCTGGATTCATTACAAATCAACTGAAATATTACAAGCCTTTTATTATTTTAATATTGCTGATCATGGTTTACAGCTTAAGAAAACTCAAATATCCTATCTCAAAAAATGTGAATATTCTGGGAATCTTAATCTTAAACTGTAAACCATAATCAGCAATATTAAAATAATAAAAGGCTTGCAATATTTCAGTTGGTTTGTAATTAATCCAGAATGTATGACTTTTTTTTTTTTTTTTTTAATTGCTTTACAGAAAATAAAGAACTTTATCACCATATTCTAATTTTCTGAGACAGTCCTGTGTAGTATAAAATAATAGAGTTAAGCAGCAGACATTTGGACCTCTAGTGTGTTCAGTCGTCAAAATGTCGTCTTTTTCATTTTTTATTTTACATATTTCTGGCTGCACTTGAACTGTCATTCCTGACTGTCTTTATTTGATAAATATTCTTAACGTCATTTGAACTTGTAAAATAGTTTAATTTGTTATGAAAATGTTTAATTCGTAAAAAAAAAAAAAATTACAGTGGGAGCTTTATTTGATGTTTAAAAAGAAAGTAGCTTAGTTTGTCAATAAAAATGAATCCAGAATGTATGACATTTTTGTTTTTGTAATTGCATTACAGAAAATAAAGAACTTTATCAGAATATATATATATATATATATATATATATATATATATATATATATATATATATATATATATATATATATATATAAATAGCCGGTTTAAAACAGAGTAGCGGGTCACGTGATCATCACGCCCATTGGCGGTATTTCTGATTTTTTATTTTATTTTAGTGGATTATTTAGTTTATTATTTAGTTTATTTCAATCACGTTTTCATTTTAACTCGTTTCTTTTCCTTAAGTTCCAACTAATTAACTCTGAACGGATTCAGACTGAAGTCTCTCTAAACTGGTGGAACTGGTGCTTTACTCTGAAAGTCTAAACTGGTGGAACTGGTTCTTCAAACCAGAGTTCTATCTCTCTATAGACTCTAGTTCAAACTGAACAGTTTAATAACAGGCGGGGAAACCACGTGACCAGGGAGCAGGTCACGTGGTTTCACGGTCCTGCGGAACCGCAGGTTCTGGTCTCTCTGGACGCGGACCGGTCCACAGAGACCAGAACCTGGTCCCGGTCCGGTACCTCAGGTAGGCGTCCCGCTCCGACACCAGTCCCGGTTCCGGGCTCGGTTCTCCGGCCTCGCCGTCCAGCAGCCGCCGCCGCTCGTCCTGGATGTCCATGCCGGTCCCGCCGGTCCCGCTGGTACCGGGTCTGGGTCAGGACCAGAGCCTGGACCTGGATCAGAGACCTGGACCTGGGTCAGAACCAGAGCCTGGGTCAGGGTCCCAATCAGAACCGGGTCAGATCCTCCAGAACCGTCTCGGTTCCTCCAAACAAACCGCTTCTGTCAACATTAGAGTCACATGATCGTGGAACCAGCTTCCGGTCCATCAAAATAAAAGGTCCAAGGACCGAAACACACTTCCGGTCCCTTCAGAATAAAAGGTCCCAGGACCTAAACACACTTCCGGTCCATCGAAATAAAAGTCTGCGGACCTAAAACAGACTTCCGGGATTATTTATTAACAGTAGTAGGATTATTATATTAAGATATTATATTAGGATATTCTGTGGATTATAATAGTAGGATTATTATTATATATATATATATATATATATATATATATATATATATATATATATATATATATATATATATATATATATATATATATATGTATATATATATATATATATATATATATATATATATATATATATATATATGTATATATATATATATATATATATTTTTTTTTTTTTAATTTAATTTTTTTATATATATATATATATATATATATATATATATATATATATATATATATATATATATATATATATATATATATATATATATATATTATATTATATTATAAATTATAAGTGTGTGTGTGTGTGTGTGTGTGTGTGTGTGTGTGTGTGTGTGTGTGTGTGTGTGTGTGTGTGTGTGTGTTACTAATAAAAACAATACGGCCTAAAAATACAACACACACACTAAAGGTAAACTTGCTTTGGCTCCATCTGGTGGACAGAAGGTAAATTACACTAAAGTAACGACCAGCTCCCCATGTGGAGAGGAGGGAAACTTCCTCTGGCTCCATCTGCTGGACAAACGCTGGAAATGCATTACTTTATTCCAATAGCTTAAAAGAAAAGCAGACAGACACTTGAATTGAATTGAATTTTTATTTCGAACATGAAACAGAAGTGAATACAAAACAAAACAATAATAATCAATAAAAAATAAATGTAAATAAGAAAACAAAACAAAAATATAAATATAAAAACATGCATCCACCATAATTAACATGCTGGAAAAGGAGTAGGAAGAAGTAAAAATTTATTAAATCCTACCCACTAAACTATATTTCATTATGATCAAAATGTATTTAATTTCTAAATCAATGTATAAATATCAATAAACATCAATAATAATAATACGTCCTCACACCTTTATACACTGATATAAATATACCCACTTATAACTAGATACAACTGAGCTCTGCTATCGCTCACAGAACGACTTTCTACATAAAATCTGCAAAATAAAGTTAGTAAAAATAAACAAAGAAATTGATCAAAAATGCAAAATCACAAAAACTTGATAACTGCTTTATAAAGAAATAACATAAACAATCATTCAAATGTTTTGCATAGAACGGACAATATAATTAATCTCTTTAAAAAACCAAAACAAATGAACATTTATAGCAATTAACTTATAAGTCTTGCAGGAAAACTTCTTACTTTACCTGCAAGTACTTGAAGTTTTCATACTGGACTCAGGGCAATAAAAGTCCTAGTTTTACCAAAACAACAGATTTTGGTAACTGGTGACGAAGCCACCGATTAAAAGCCACTCTACCTTAGAAGAGACTTCTGACACATGATTCAGCCACGGAAAACACACAAGAACCAGTGTTGTTTATGCTAATGATCCCAGTGTTGCATTATTTTTAATCATTGTAATTAAGTCAAAAGGAAAAAAAAACTAATAATTTAAATATGTACAAACATTTTACATTTGCATTATAAACGTTGGTTGCCAGTTTTCTTGCCTCATGCAGGAATTTGTGTTTTATAATATCTGTGGGATTGGGCGTGTCTGTTGTTTCTTCACTCTGTTGTATTTGTATTTCATAGAATATTTCCTGCAGCAGATTCTTCACGTGATAGATGTGATAGATGAAAGATGCTTGGACCAGCAACATTGGGTCATAAGTTCTGCAGATGTCCTAAATTATCAATTCTTTTGGAGTAATATTTTTCACACTCTAGGCTTGTTAACGTAGATCGACTGGTGGTTCGTGTTACGAGACATTTAGAGCTAAATAAAATCTGATTTTTACTGAAGACCAGGGAATAAAGTTCCATAGAATCTGCCTGCCATTTATTGATGATTGATTATTTCACCCACAACAAATAGAAAGATTTTTCCCTTTTTTAAATGTTTTTTTCTTTTTTTCAGTTTATCATTTATTTATATATGCATATATTTTCTTTTTATCTTTTATTATTCTTCCCTAATTCTAGATTTCTTAGTCTTTGGGGTATGTATACATAGGTATGTCTGTTTATACATATATATGTAGGTAAATTAAAAATCCCCTTCATCCATGTATTTTTCATTCTGAGGAGCGTAGGTTGATTTTCTCACTTTAGACACATTTGAAGTTGAACCAAGTATGAGTCTTGAATATTTGTGACCACTGCAGAGATCTTTCTCCCAACTCTCATGAAATGCTGCACTCGTGTTTTCCCTTTATCTCATCAAGAAACCTTTCTATCATTTCACTCATTTCATTTTCATGAGTTTCCTGCAGCTTCTCTTTTTCCTCCTCCTTTACTTCTTTCATTTCCCTCTCATGTTTCGTCAGTAAATCCTTGAATTTGGTCAGATTTCTGCGTTTCTTTGAAACAGCCTTTACCAACTCATTGATTTCTCTTAGATGGGTTTCCCTCTTTTGTTTTTCGGTCGTTTCTTTGAGGGCCTTTAAGAGGTCATACTTTTCATTTCTTTCCTTCACCTCCCTCTTGTGTGCTTCCTTCTGATCTGACACTTTCTTCTTATATTTTTCCTGAAATTCATTTTTCTCTTCAAAACTCTTCCTGAACTCGTCTTCAAACTTCTTCTGCAGATTTTCTAGTTTTTCTTCTAATTGTTTTTTTTCTTTTTCCTCATTTTCTCTTCTGATATTTTCCTCCTCCTTCATTTTCTTTTCATACATTTCTTTTTCCTTCTTGTATTGTTCCTCAAGTTCTTCCAGTCGTTTCTGCTCCTTCTGTCGTCTCTCTTCATCCTCTTTCTTTTGTTTTTCCCACCATTCTTTATGTTCTTTCTCAAAATCCTCCTTATGCTTTCTCCTCTTTTCTGACTGTTCCAGCTCTCTGATAACGCTTTTCTTTTCCTCTTTTTCTGACTGAATTTGTTTGTTCAACATTTCAAGCTGTCTGTTCAAACTCTGGCGATGTTCTTCGTCACTACGTTCCCTTTTCCTCCTGTCCTCTTCCCTCTTTTGCTGTTCCCTCTTTTTCTCTTCTAGCTCTTTATTTATATTTTCCTTCATTTCCTTGAGTTTCAGCTCAGTTTGTTGTTGTAGTTTTTCTCTCTCTTCTTCCATTTTTCTTTTCATTTCTTGCATTTCTTCTTCATGTTTTCGTTTGAGTTCCTCCTTTTCTCTCCGTATTTCTTCCACCTTCTTCTGCAGGATTCTCTCCTTCTCCTTCTTTATCGCTGCTTCAGTTTCTTGCAGCATCTCATTGGTGTAGCAGTTTCCTTTGTTTCTCTTCAACATTTCATCAATCTTTCTTATCAGATCTCTGACCTGTTGACGATTGTGTTTATCGGTGTTATTGAACACGTGGTACCTTCCTCCACAGTCATTGATCAGCTTCTGAAACGAATCATCGCCCCCTCTGATGTAATCTTCAACAGATTTTTCTTCCCGTTCTAATGTGTCACCATATGTAAAAAGGATGATGGTGAACTGTTCTGCATTCTTCTCAAAAGCTTCCCTGATGAGTTTGAGTGTCTCCTTGTCCTCGCGGGTGAATCTGCCGATCTGCATCACCACCAGGAAGACGTGGGGTCCTGGAGACACAAGACTGATGCACTTCAGGATTTCCTCGTTGACCTCGTCATGTGACAGAGTCGAGTCAAACAGACCGGGAGTGTCGACCACAGCAACAGCACGACCGTCCACTTCACCCACTTCTTTATGACAGCGTTTGGTGACTGAAGTTGGGTTTGATTCAGCTTTAAACGCTTTTCTTCCTAAAATGGTGTTTGCAGAGGAGCTTTTTCCACAGCCGGTCTTCCCAATCAGAACGATCCTGAGACAGTCTGAGCTCTGCTGCTCTTTATCATCTGCAACATGATAAAAAAGTACATATTAGCTTGAAATGTCAACAGTTTCTATCTCAGGGTTCCAGGTGTTTCTGAGCAGTGAGAGATGAGAGTTTACCGTGAGCGTTACTTACACATCTGTGCTTCTTCCAGCTTCTTTACTTCAGCTCTCAGTGCAGTGATGTCTCTCTCTTCTTGTACGACTCTTTCTATTTGGGCCTTCATGAATGTTTCTGCTGAGTAACTGCAGAAGTTTTTGAGTTGGTTTATATTTTCAACAGCATCCAGCAGTTCTGGGACCTGCTGCCTACTCTTAATGTTGAAGATGTGAGATCTCCCTCCACAGCTCTGGCGGAGCTCCTGGATGTCTTTGCTCTTTTCCACAAAGTTAATGACATCTGGATGGGTGGGATCTGACTCCACGGTGAACAGAATCATGGTGAAGTCATTGACTCGAGACCTGAAGGTGTTCTGGATGGTCTGCAGCTCCCTCTTGTCGTCATCGGTGAGTGGACCCACAGGTAGGACAAGGACGAAGGCGTGGACGCCCTCAGGTTCACACAGGGAGACACACTTGAATGATTCCTCCATCACTTCCCCTGGAGGTTTTCCACCCAAGGCAGGCAGCTCCACCAGGGAAACCCGACGTCCAAACACCTCTCCTTGATTCTGGACACACTCTGGTGAGTTGGAGACTGAACGAAGGTCTATCTGACCTAAAATGGCCTTGGCTGCCGAGGTTTTCCCTGCTCCTCTCTTCCCACACAGAACCAGGTTTAAAGAGGGTCCTCTGTGTTCAGACTTCATGGTCAAACCTCCATCGTCTCCATCGTCACAGCTCAGATGTTCTCCGCTGTCCTGGACGGTTTGAGTCAACATAGTCAACAGTTCTGAGCGTTGGAGGTTGTTCTTCCACATGTGTCGGCATCTGCACTGCACGATGATCTCTCTCAGGTGGACCTTATCCAGACACTTTTCTATGCAACCGGAGCTCTGTGCTCCAGGTGTGGACACCAGAACCAGTGAATGATCAAATGACTGATCACTGAAGAGCTGCAGGACCCTGCAGAGCTTCCCCTTGTGCTCCTCCGTGAAACCTTCAGCATCCACAACCAGCAGGAACACATGAGGTCCAGGAGCAGTGAGCTTCACACAGTCTTCTATAACCTCTGTAAACTTGCGTTGAGAGATGTGGAGAACCAGCAGGTCTGGAGTGTTGATGAGAACCAGTTCTCTGTCCTCCAACCGTCCTCTGACTCTCACACACCGATCTGGCTCTTCCTCGGCGTGGAACCGGGTTTCTCCCAGGATGAAGTTGGCGACAGAACTCCTCTCAGACCAGCTGTTCCCCAGCAGAACCACCCTCAGCTCAGACACTGGAATCAAACACAACCGTTGACAAAGTCAGGCGTTGTTCCAGATGTGGATGGAGCTACACGCCAACACACGAACACAATGCATCTGTAAACATCTGCACACGCAGAGTTTTTTTTCATCGTCCTCCACAAACATATTCTAATATTTGATAAACTGACGGGTTCAAGCTTGGTTGACCCAACGCTGACGCGACTCTCACCCGAGGCAAAACTCCAAGACAAGGGTTGAACTTACTGTCTGGAGGCAGGAGTTCGTAGCTGCTGGTCCGTTTCTGCAGCGTCGGAGCTTTCCCTGTAAAACACACAGATCTTTAGGCGTTGAGAATAAGGGAGGTGTGGTTATCAGCAAGTGTGTGCGTGAGCGGTAAGTCCGTGAACTTCGCTTCAGAGCTGCTCCTCAGCCAATGTCCTTGATGTTATCAGACGGCTCGGTCAGTTCTGCAACAGGTCCACAGATGTTCCTGGGAGAGGGGACGGCTGGTGGGGGCAGGGCCCCTTGTTTTCATTCCACCAGGGAGATTGTGACTAGAGCAGACAGCCAAGCTGCTCTGTCAAGGTCAGATTATAGAATGAACAATTGTATTGCAAAGAACAGGCAGCCTCAGTAATTTTCCGTCTGCCTTCAGTCTCTGGTTCATCAATGGCGACTCCAAACAGACAAATTTGTGATCAATTCCTGCCAAGCCGAGCTTCCAACTTCTCCAAGGTTTTCTCCATCTTGCCAATGAGCTCAAAGACACCGCCAGCCTGCGATTCTGTTCAAGAATCACATCCAGCTTACGGTTTTGCTCCCCCAACGTTAAAGTCTGAGTGTTAGTCGCAGAGCTGATCCCCTCAGTCACGTCGGGCAGCTCTGAGAGGGCAAGAACAGCTGTCGACGACTTACGCGTTTGTCGATAGACCAGGAACCCCCCACTCCAATGAGCAGAAATCCTGCTATCATAAATCCAATTATGAAGCATCTTCAATGTCCTCGGCAGACAGGATCGCCTCCAAGACCTCCAATGTTTCCAGGAGTCCATTGTGTATCCGGCAAAAAAGGAAGAAGATTCTGTCCTTTCAGAGCTGCCTGACGTGGCTGAGGGGATAAGCTGTGCGACTAACACTCAGACTTTAACGTTGGGGGAGCAAAATCCCAAACTGGATGAGATTCTTGAATAGAATCGCAGGCTAGCTGCAGTTTTGGAACTCACTGGCAGGACGGAACAGACCTTGGAGAAGTTGGAAATTCAGTTTGGCGGGAATTGACCACAAATTCGTCTGTTTGGAGTCGCCATGGAAACGAACCAGAGAGACTTAAAGGGGACCTATTCTGAAAACCAGGTTTTTTCTTGCTTTAACACATATAAAGTGGTCTCCCCTCAGCCTGCCAACCCAGAGAAGGAGGAAAGCAACCAAATTCTTGAGGGTCTGTACAGCCGCCCGGATGAGCCATCCAGTGTGATGTGGATCTACGAGCCAATAAGATTCTGCTCCCGTCGTGACGTCACGACAGGAGCGATGCGTGAAACCACGTCCACAACCAACTCTGTATTAGATGCCATAATAGATCTCCTTTAAGGCAGACGGAAAATTACTGGAGCCCACCTGACCCAAATGCAATTGTGATTCTACAATCTGACCTTGATAGACCCCCCATGAAACCTGTGGACCTGGATCAGAACTATAGAGGGAATGTGTATGACGTCACAAATGCGACTTCACAGCGGGTTACGCCCACTGAGTGTCAGAAAGACTGAGTGGCAGAAAGACTGAGTGTCAGAAAGATAGCAAGATTGCATATAAAGCCCAAAACGGCTTAGCTCTGCAGTATTTACAAGACCTGATAGTGCCTTATGTTCCTGGCAGAGCTCTCCGCTCTCAGAGTGCAGGTTTACTCGTAGTTCCTAGAGCAGGGGTCGGCAACCTTTTTGACATGGAGTGCCGGTGTGAAATTTTCTTGTCAATGAATGTGCCATAATCAACAGTAGGCTAAAACAAAGTTACATTAAGGTATGACACAAAATACAAAAACATTTCCAACATACACACGCCACGGTCCTTCTGAGACACAAAACCAAACTCCTTTGTCCAAAAGGGCTGGAATGCCCTAACTTTGGCTTTCTTAGCAGGCGGCGTTGCCATCATCAAGCTAACGTTACGGTTACACGTTAGCACTCTGTGGTAAGCAGCAACCAAAAGTCACCAAATTTTGCACCAAGCCAGGCCTGGCGAAAAATTTGATATTTAATGGTTTGCATTAATGAGCGTGGCCTAATGGCGCAACAGCGCCCCCTAGAAAACTTTGTGCTTCAAGCCCCACAATACGGTTTGACGTACATGCACAAAAACACATCTGTATCATGTTGCAACTTAAAGAAAAGTCTCTTGGCGCCATCGCCGAAACCCAACAGGAAGCCGTTTTTTATTCGTTGACGATATTGCATTATATATTTAAAAATCGTTATCGTCACATGACCAGCATTTTCGTTGCATCTCGTTTCCCTCAGGTGATATAGGACGGTATTTAGTCATAATTTTTGTTGACGAAAGCAACTTTAACGGTAACAGTAGTTAGCTTCATGATGGTTAGCTGGTGCTAACTGAGGTGAGGCGGGTGAGCAGCCAGGTTCCCTCATTCTTCCTAACTTTGGATTAACCAGAGTTGGGCGGAGTCAGAGCCCTGAGGGCGTCGTCTCCCAAAGAGTTAGTCCGGTTCTGTCTGTGCGGACTAGAACACGTGGACTTCCAACAACTGCTGTTCAAGTGCTCACCTGGTTCGTGTGCTCACCTGGTTCATGTGCTCACCCGGTTCATGTGCTCACCCGGTTCATGTGCTCACCCGGTCCATGTGCTCACCCGGTTCATGTGCTCACCTGGTCCATCTGCTCACCTGGTTCATGTGCTCACCCGGTTCATGTGCTCACCCGGTTCATGTGCTCACCCGGTCCATGTGCTCACCCGGTTCATGTGCTCACCTGGTCCATCTGCTCACCTGGTTCATGTGCTCACCCGGTTCATGTGCTCACCTGGTTCATGTGCTCACCTGGTTCATGTGCTCACCCGGTTCATGTGCTCACCTGGTCCATGTGCTCACCTGGTTCATGTGCTCACCTGGTTCATGTGCTCACCTGGTTCATGTGCTCACCTGGTTCATGTGCTCACCTGGTTCATGTGCTCACCTGGTCCATGTGCTCACCTGGTCCATGTGCTCACCTGGTTCATGTGCTCACCTGGTTCATGTGCTCACCTGGTTCATGTGCTCACCTGGTTCACCTGGTTCAGCCGCCGCTGCCATCCTGACGTTGATGCTGAAGCACCTGGAGAAGATCAACTGGAGATCAACTGGAGATCAACTGGAGATCAGCTGGAGATCAACAGCAGATCAACTGGAGATCAGCTGGAGATCAGCTGGAGATCAACTGCAGATTCCTAAAATCTTCTGAGAACCTGTTTCCATCCTGCAGGTTCTTGTCGCAGCATGTAGATGAAGAAAACATCTAAAACAAACGAACAGATAATAAAAAACTTGTAGGCCATTTTATTTTCTTTCATGTGTTTAGTTTATATAGTTGTAACTTTGGTTTGAGAAGTGTTTATGGGGGGGTGACACAAAATCAACCAAATAATTCAACTGGACTCATATATTCCACCAAAAAAACACGGTCCTAAAATAATTATGAGAAGAAACTTTTCCAGTTCCATATTATTGAATAGAAGGACGATCGACCGAGACTTGAGGGAATCATTTGAGGAAATTAGAAATGATCACAATTTACTTGTATGTTGTGTGTGATCAGAGTTGCAGTAATGGGAGTTACTTTAATCAGCTCCACTAATTTATTTATTTTTATAACGTTGTCTAGAAAGGGTTCATGTAACTTTGTGATTCTTCTTGTCTCAAACTGTGTTTTGCCCCAGTTGCTGCTCATCCGTCTTTTTTACGTTAAACAAAACACAAAAGCATCAAGGTTGAAGGAAACCAGGAGTGATGACCTGCGTTTGGAACAGTCGGCTCTCTATCTCTGGCAACCACGACTTAAGTTACGAATGTGGAAACAAACTGTAAAGTTGGGGGGACGTGTCCCTGGTGGAAATCGAGCTGATGAAACTGTTGTATGGAGCTAGAAGAGTCTCATAATTCACAAATGCACAGGACAAGTTTTACAAATGCACAGACCGATTTGCAAATACACACACCGTTTCACACGTGCACAGAACAATTCACACGTGCGTAGGACAAGATACACAAATGTATTTTTGATGCACACACAAATATAACCTGATTTACAAACGTTTTTTTTGTCTGTGAGCTGCGCTGGATTTGTGTGTGAGTTTTGAGACTCCCCTGACGTGACTCGATCCACAAATATGTTTTTTTTTACACGGAAGGATCTGCAACCAATCAGATGTCTTCCTTTGTTTCAGCCAATCATAAGAGCGCACCCCACGTGGGGGACGCAGAGCAGTGGATAAAACACGACTTACTCTAAACCAATCAGATTAAAGGGGCGGATACACCTGCTGTTTGAACTGCGTTAGCGCCGTTCGCTTAGAAAAGTGATTAAGATCCTTCTGTGTTAAAAATAAAGTCACACACAAATCCAGCGCAGCTCACAGACAAAAAAACGTTTGTAAATCAGGTTATATTTGTGTGTGCATCAAAAATACATTTGTATATCTTGTCCTACGCACGTGTGAATTGTTCTGTGCACGTGTGAAACGGTGTGTGCATTTGCAAATCGGTCTGTGCATTTGTAAAACTTGTCCTGTGCATTTGTCAATTATGAGACTGTTCTAGCTCCATACTGTTGGTTTATGGAAACAGTCCCATGTCAGAGACCGTCATGGAATAAATGTTTGAGCATGTCGGAGTCAAAACAGCTAAAATCCCACACTGAACGAGCCCGGATAAACGGGGAGAACGTGTCAGGAGGGAATCCGTCATAAACACCTACACGAACCCTTAGATGTGAAAGTGGAGGAAGCACCGTGGGAATAAAGTTACTTTAGTCAGCGAAAATGACTAAATATCGTCGTCAACGAACCTTTATCACCTGAGGAAAACGAGACGCAACGACAATGCTGGTCATGTGACGATAACGATAATTAAATATATAACGCAATATCGTAGAGGAATAAAACTAGACTAAAATGTAGATTACAATATGAAAACTCTGCTAAAAAGTGTCTTCATTTTCATTGACCAAAACCAGACGTAATGTTCTAACAAAGATCCTTAAAGTCCATGTTGTCAGTAGTTTCCTCTGGTTTAGTCTTTAAACCAGTTTAGTCTTTAGATCTTTGGATCCACTTTCCTACAGAGACGTGGAAAAGAAAACCCAATGTGTCGTTAAAAAATAAAAAGAGGAGGAGAAATGCGGAAAAATAAATATGTTAAACTCAAATGAGAGTCTTCTGTATCTGGAATGAATGTATTCTTGAGTTCAAACGTGCTGTTGTGAGCTCCAAGTTTACAATGTTCCGTAGCGCTCCCAGCCAGAAAGCGGCTAAATGCAGATCATGTTCAAACCAGTGTTTCACTATAGCTTTCTTAGCCGCTGTGAAGCCTGCAAAGAGCATCCTTTTCTGTACCCGGCTGAGAGGGCAGGCTGAGTCGTCATTAAGAAGGCACAGACATGGGTCAGGAACATATTGAATATCCAGCAAGTTAGACAAAGTGGTATTAGCATGGGACCAGAGGTTAGCTACTACCGGACATTCCCAAAACATATGGAGAAATGACCCCGGGGTGGGAGTGGCACAGAATTGGCAGTGATAATGTGGTTGCAATTTCATTTGGTATCTCCTATAGGGTGTGGCATAGGCCCTATGAATAACTTTGAACTGAATGAGCTGATGAGCCACATTTTGCGAGGTCATATCCCGATTAGACCAGATCACATCCCAGTTCGGTTGATAACCTAGTTGTTTGAGCTCCCGGCTCCACAGAGACTCCACAGGGAGTGTTTTTTTAACCGCATTTAGTAGATGTTGATATATTCTAGAAACACATCCACGTGAATTTTGAGTAGGTTCAATCCAGCGCAACATGGGATGGGATTTGGGGGGGGATCGCCAGGGTACTCCATATGCTTTTAGGGCAGACCGCAACTGCAGGTAAACAAAAAAGGATGATGCTGGTAATACAAATTTACCTTTCAGCTGCTGGAATGTGAACAGGCCACCACAGTCATACAGGTCACCTATAACATGTATGCCCTGTGAGCTCCATGAGCTGTTAGAAAATGGCTTGTTGCCAGACATTAAGTTAACATTGTTCCACAAGGGGGTGGAGGAGCAGAATCGGATAGGATCCCCCAGGAGCTTCTCGGCAGTTTTCCACACCTTTAAGGCATTATTGATAATACAACCAAATCTATAGACAGAGTTTCTACGTCCTACACCAGAGAAAAGTAAGTCTTGCAATCTGATAGGGCTGACCAACCCTGCCTCAATCAACCTCCAGGGCACCTTAGAGTCAGTGTCGATCCAGTTGCGTAGGGCCTGTAACTGAAAGGCTAGGTAATACATCCTAAAGTCCGGAACCGCCAACCCTCCCGACTTCTTGGGCTGTTGTAGAGTAGTTAGCCGAATTCTAGAGCGTTTACCTGCCCATAAAAATTTAGTGACCATCGAGTGGATGTTATTAAAATACTTGGGGGGTGGGGACAGTGGGAGCATCGAGAAAAGAAAATTGATCCTTGGGAGTACAATCATTTTAATTATATTGGTTCTACCTTGCAGTGACATTTTAAGGTCACCCCACCTCTGGATGTCTGCCTTGATCTTACAGAGGGTGGGCTCAAAGTTATTCTTAATAATTAGAGGCAGGGTGGGCCAGATATTGATACCAAGGTATACAAAATTATCGCTACTTGAAATGTGTGCTGGCAATTGGGTAGACCTGGCAGCAGAGTTAAGGGGCATTAGAGCCGATTTGCCCCAATTGATCCTATACCCTGACATGCTGCCAAAATCACTAAACAGGTCCAATACTTGAGGAATAGAGACATTCAGATTTTCTAAATAGAGAAGAATGTCGTCGGCATATAACGAAATGTGGTGGGGTTGATCCTGTAGTATTATAGGGGAAATGGAAGTACTCTGTCTGACAGCCTGAGCTAACGGCTCAAGAGCGAGACAGAATAAGATGGGTGAGAGAGGACACCCCTGTCTGGTCGAGCGCTCTAATTGGAATGTGGGAGAGATGGTTTTCCCTGTAAGGACCGCTGCCGTCGGTGCACCATATAAAGTCTTCACCATATTTACGAAATTGGTCCCAAAACCCAGGCGCTCTAGCACTGTCCACATATACCCCCATTCGAGATGGTCAAAAGCTTTCTCCGCGTCGAGCGAGAAAATGGCGCGGGAATCATGAGAGTCGTTAGTTGAGTCTAAAATGTGGAGCAGTCTGCGCACGTTGTCAGCTGCGAGGCGTCCCCTCATAAAACCTGTCTGGTCTGGACCAATGAGAGCATCTGTGACTGCCTCCAATCGTACGGCAAGAGCTTTCGCAAAGAGCTTCTGGTCGCAGGTGATCAGAGAGATTGGTCTGTAGCTCGCACATTCCAGGGGATCCTTGCCTTTTTTTAACAGAAGCGAGATGAGAGCAGCCTTCTGGTCCCTATGGAACTCCCCCCTGGAGATAGTTAAACGAGTCTAGGATCAGGGGGCCTATCACCTCCCACAGCTCTAGGTATAACTCTGGTGGGAGGCCGTCGAGACCAGGTGACTTCCCTCGCTGTAGAGACTTGAGGGCCCCATGAAGCTCTTCGAGGTCTAGGGGCAAATCTAAGAGCCCTCTGTCGGCCTGCGAGATCTTGGGCAAGTGTAAGACACTAAGGAACGCCTCACAGCGCGATGCATCATGTGTCACTTCTGATTTGTACAAGTCAGCATAAAATGACCTAAATGTGTTGTTCACTGACTGGGGTGAAGTGAGAATAGTGCCAGCGGGATCCCTAACGGCGGGGATGGAGGCCTTGCCCTCGCTCTCCCTTAGCCTAAGTGCCAGCAACCTACTACGCCTCAGCGTCAAAATAGTATTTTTGTCTGGTCCTGTGAAATATATTGCGGGATGGGCGCAAAGATGGCTGCCGGTAAGCAGTGAGAGACAGAGCACGCACAAACAACCAACTTTAATTCTTGGAAAAACTCGGAAAATCTAGACCACATCAAAAGGAAAACTTAAACTGCTTCAAAGCATTTGGACAGTGAACTTTATTACAGCAAAAAAGAGAGAAATATGGGAAAGAACAGAGATACGAGACAACAATCAAGACTGGCCACAAACAATTCACCTGTGGAAAATCACTCTGACGAGGAAGTGGAGGAAGGCGCGGTGGGATTAACAGAAATACTTAAAGAAATCAAAGGATTCCGCACAGAAACTGCTGGAAATTTTGCAACATTGACCAAGGACATCAATGAGCTAAAAGATTGTGTTGGAGATCTTAAGAAAAGAATGGATGAAGCAGAGTCAAGAATTGCGCAAAACGAGGATCATGAAATTAATCTGACCAAAGTGCTCATTCACAATCTGCGCAAACAGCAACAATTGGAAGCAAAGTGTGAGGATCTTGAAAGCCAGGCCCGAAGGAATAATCTAAGGATTTATTCAGTTCCTGAAAAATGTGAGGGAGTCAACATGATCGAGTTTGTGAAAACTCTAATACGGGAAAAACTTGAAGTTGACGGGGAAGTCCACATTGATAGAGCGCACTGAGCACCGGGTCCAAAAGCTGGGCGCAGCGACCGACCCAGATCAATAATAGTTTGTTTCCAGAGCTACACCATAAGGCAGAAGGTGCTTCAGGCTGCCTGGACAAAGAAAATCATTAAGATCAACGATAACAGGATTTACTTCGACGAGGACTTCACATCTGAAGTGTTTATGGAACGCGCAAAATACAGAGGAGTCAGAAAACAGCTCCAAGAAAGAAAGATCAAGTCACGCATACTTTTTCCTGCAAGATTAAAAATATTTGAGAGTGATGGAAAAAGCAGGGTGTTTGAGAGCCCACAGGCCGCGGCAGAAGGACTGCGTGACTATGGCATTGTCATGGAGCTTCCAATGGGGGAGATGGATTTGGAGTCAACTTTGCGCGCGGCGGGCTGGCAGACACCTCGCTACAGAAGCAGCGGAACCAACGCAGCAGCAAGAGAGCTGATGTCAGGCGTAAAGTCACTACTGGAGAACCTGGATAGACATGAAGCTCCGAAGGTCTGAGGAGGTATGGATAGCTGTCTGAAACTGAGACTAATATTCTGGGAGGGATTATTCTCATCCCCTCAGAGACATACAGTTATTTAAATATTCTCATGACGGATGAACATGTAGAAAAAATATCTTTTTCCGATTTTAATGAGATTAAAATGTATGATTTTGAATATGAGATTGACCCCGAAAGTCATGTCTTCAACACCATTACTGACAATTGCAAATATTATTCTGATGACCAATTTAATGAAGAGGTTGCAATGAACGACATATTTTCATTGATTCATTTTAATTGTCGAAGTCTTTATACTAATTTCACCAAGATTAATGATTTTTTGCTGACATGCAAAAGTAAATTTAAGTTGATAGCCTTATCTGAAACATGGTTGAATGAAGAGAAGGGTACTGATTTTTTTATGGAAGGTTATGAGTTACATTATATTAATAGAGTCAATAAGAGAGGAGGGGGTGTGGCCATATATGTGGATAGTGACCTGAAGTGCAGACGAATTGAACAAATGACTACAGTATTGGATGATTTAATGGAATGCATAACAGTGGAGATTGAAATGGAAAAAAACAGGAATACTGTTGTCACGTGTGTATATAGATCACCAGGATCAAATATAGAACGGTTTAACGACCGTATGGAGGAATTAATGTTTGGGTTAAATGAATGTAAAACATATATGATTTGTGGGGACTTCAATATTGATTTACTTAATGCATCTAAACACAAAACTACATCTGATTTTCTGGATTCATTTTATAGTAAAGGACTGTACCAATTGATAACAAAGCCCAGTAGAGTAACCTCGACTTGTGCAACATTAATTGATAATATATTTGTAAATATCATGGAGAATAATGTTAAAAGTGGACTGATAATAAATGATATAAGTGATCATTTACCTGTATTTCTAACATATAACCATCAAATAAAGAGGAAGAAGAAGGAAAATATCTGTAGACATGTTAGAGTTAGGACTGATGAAGTAATGCATAAATTAAGGACTGACCTGTTGAGAGAAGAATGGAAAGGGGTTTATGTGGAAGAGGTAAATGATGCTTATGAAGCCTTTTTAAAGATATATTTGTCACTTTATGATTCATATTGTCCAATAATACAATGCAAACATAAACGTAAGTACAATGAAAAGCCCTGGATAACAAAGGGATTACAAAATGCATGTAAAAAGAAAAATAAACTTTACAAAGACTTCATTAAATATAAAACAAAAACATCTGAGAAGCGATATAAGGTGTATAAAAATAAGCTGACAATGATAATGAGACAAGCCAAGAAAGAATATTATAATAAAATGTTAAAAGAAAATCAAAACAATATCGAAGGTACTTGGAAAATATTAAATAATGTCATTGGAAATAATTCTGCGCCAAGACCCTTGCCTAATCATTTTATCAATGATAAAAATAAGATAATAAAAAACACAAAAGAGGTGGCAAATGAATTCAATTCTTTCTTTGTCAATGTCGGCCCTAACCTAGCAAAGACAATTAATAAAAGTAATGAAGCACAACTGAAAGGTTGTTGGAATGGGGACAGTAAAGTGATACAGTCCATGTTTCTGGGAGAAGTGAGTGAAAATGAAATAAGATCAACAGTAGAAAAACTCAAGAATAAAACATCAATCGATAGTGATGGATTAGACATGATTATAGTGAAGAAAACAATTGATTGTATACTCAAACCTCTAAGTTATATTTTCAATCTTTCTTTTCGTACAGGTATTTTTCCTGACAGAATGAAAACTGCAAAGGATATTCCACTTTTTAAAACAGGAGACAAACACAGTTTAACTAACTATAGGCCAGTGTCTCTGCTTTCACAATTTTCAAAAGTGCTTGAAAAAGTGTTTGTAAAAAAACTTGATAGTTTTCTGGAAAAGAACAAACTGCTGAGTGAGAGTCAGTATTGGTTTTCGAACAAACAGATCAACATCCTTAGCATTAATGAAAATAGTAGAAGAGATAACAACAGCAATTGAGTGTAAAAAATACACAGTAGGAATATTTCTTGATTTAAAAAAAGCATTTGACACAATAGATCACAATATTTTAGTTTCTAAATTGCAAATGTATGGGATGAGAGGTGTTGTTTTGAAATGGCTGTGCAGTTATTTGGAGAACAGACAACAGTATGTACAGTTTGCTGGTAATGATTCTGTGTGCAGGAAAATTGAGTGTGGTGTTCCCCAAGGTTCGGTCCTTGGACCTAAGCTCTTTATTTTATATGTTAATGACATATGTGAGGTATCAAAATTATTACAATTTGTTTTGTTTGCGGATGACACAAATCTTTTTAGTTCAGGAGAAAATTTGAAAACGTTGATGGACAGCATTGAAAAAGAAATGGTTAATTTGAAAAAATGGTTTGACAAGAATAAGTTATCACTTAATTTAAAAAAAACTAAGTTCATGGTATTTTCTAAACAGAAAGGGGATGAAAAGGTGTCTTTGTGTATCGATGTATCTGATATTGAAAGAGTGTATCAGTTTAGATTTTTGGGTGTAATTATTGATGAAAACCTCACATGGAAATCTCAGTTAAAGTATGTTAAAACTAAGGTATCAAAGAATATTTTTGTTTTGAACAAAGTGAAATATGTTTTAGATTACAAGACAATGCGAATTTTGTATTGCTCCCTTATTTTGCCTTATTTTAGTTATTGTGTGGAAGTTTGGGGGAATACATACACAACAAATATCAAGCCTTTGTTTATTTTACAGAAGAGAGCAGTACGGATCATACATAAAAAGCAGGCAAGAGAACACACCAATGGACTCTTTATCAATGCAGGATTAATTAAACTTAAAGACATTATTGAGTTACAGACTTTATTAGTTATGTTCAAGGCAAAAAGCAGAATATTGCCTGAAAATATACAACGTTTTTTTGTTTTTAGTTCAGAAGATAAGAACCATAGGAGGAAATTTGATTTTAAACATCCGTTTGCACGCACCACTTTAAAACAAATGTGTATTTCAGTATGTGGTGTAAAATTATGGAACTCCTTGGCAGCTGATTTGAAAGATTGTAGAAATATTCACCAGTTCAAAAAATTCTACAAAGACCATACAATTAGACAATATGAATGTAACGGGTAAAATATATTTTGTTGTTTCTGTTTTTATATTGTTGGTGAGTTAGTGTGTATGTTTTCTTATTTTTTTGTTTTTTCATTATTCCTTTTTTTTTGGTATTATATAAGTATTGATTGTTGAACAGACGGACAGACCATCTTTATATGAATTGTTTTATTTTTTTTTGAGAAAGGGGCTTGGCATATAAGGCTTTCTTCTTCTTGCCCCTTTTCCATCATGGAATGGAACATATGTGAACTATTCCCATGATATGGAATAAATAAAAATGAAATGAAATGAAATATAAATTCAGCCCTCGAGAGAGACAGAGCGTGGAATTCACCCCTGAGGGAGGCGAGTTGGGCAGACCGGCTATCTGTGATCTGCTGCTTCTGTGCATGTTCCAATAAAGTTATCTCCCTCTCCAGGTGCTCAAAACGCCTAGACCGCTCTTTTGCCAGATGAGAGGAGAATGAGATGCAAGAGCCCCTGAGAGAGCACTTAGTCGCCTCCCAAAGGATCTGCGGGTCATCACACCCATCCTTATTAGTCTCAAGAAATGCGCCAAGCTCAGCCTTGATATACGTTAGAAACGCAGGGTTGGTCAGCAATGTGGTATTAAGTCGCCATCTAGTGGCCTTCTCTGGAAGAGAAGTAGGATTAATCCCCACCAACACTGGGGCATGATCAGACAAAAGAATAGGTAGAAAGTCAATAGAGGACGCAGAAGGAACTAAAGAGGGGCTCATAAATATAAAATCTATCCTGGAGTAAGATTTGTGCCTATTTGAGTAAAAGGTGTAATCTCGTGCGCTGGGATTCTGGATTCGCCACAGATCAACAACATTCAGGTCCTTCATAAAAGTGTTCAAAAGTGAAGTGGACTGGGAGCCATCCCTGACAGCCGAGGATCTGTCTAGAGCGGGGTCCAGGACAGCGTTGTAGTCACCACCCACCACCAGGTGGTAACCTTCACACAATTCCAACAGAGTACTACTCACGCCCTGTAAGAAAACTGCATCATCTGTGTTAGGGGCATAAATAGAAGCTAGAGCCACCTTAGCGTGATTTATTCTTACTTTACAATAGACAAAGCGGCCGAGGCCATCATCTCCTACCTGATCTATTGTTAGAGATAGTATCCTGTCCACTAAAATAAGTACCCCCTTTGTCTTGGTCTGAGCACAGGAGTGTGCTATAAGTTTAAAGCGCCCATTCTGAAAACGCTGCACGTCACCGATCTTAAGATGAGATTCTTGAATAAGCGCAATAGATACTCTTTTACGGCAGAGGAAGTCTAATATACGTGTTCTCTTAAGAGGGGCATTCAGGCCGTTCACATTCCAGCATATTATACCAACAGCATCACCAGCCATCACACATGCCAGAGAGAGAGCAATTTAGGGAGGTCAAGACACACGTACAGTATGCAGAGCAAAAAGTACCAGACATGTAAACTAGATATAAGCCTTCTACATAATAAGCAGAACCAAATATCAGAGAGGGGCAGAGACGCCAGTCCTGGAGATGTGCAGTCCGTGAGGGGAAGGGGAGGAAAGCATAAACAACTAAAAAAACATAGAAAAAACTCTGAAACCTTAATCTAAAAGTACAAACACGGGCAGGCCGCGCGAGCATCCCGCAGGCCTGCAAGAACATAAAAGTCGCCAAGTACGTGACTCTATGAACGCAACGAAAGCTATCAGCTCCCGGGCCGGCGCAAGAGCCCGTCAGTAGTGAGAAAAAAAAAAGATATGTTTTCCGTCTAATACCATAGAAATAAGAACAAAAAATGGCTATAACGGCTGTAAAATGACAAGTGGTCTGAACCAATAATAGAATGTTGTCCACTGTGTGTTTACATATACACCTAAACACCGCACATACATCTACACAGTAGTGCAATGTGCAGAGCAAGAATTACTAACCACATAGAGCATATGTATACATGTATACATATACACATATACACACATACCCACACATAGACACAAACATACATCCACACATATCCACATGCACACACAAACACACAGTGACATATAAGCCTAAGTCACCCCAGCATCACCACAGCTCAACGTTACAAGAAATAAAAAATCCACACCAAGAGAGCCAAAACGTAGGCTAAGTGAGTCATTAAACAAGTCATTAAATGGGGTACCTCAGGACTTTTCCAGACCAACCTGACATCCATGAAATAATATAGGGGTGGGAGTGATGAAGGAGCAGGATCATTAATCCACGGTGATGTCCTCCACCTGAACGTCTGCCTCCTGAATCTGCCCGCGCTCGGAAGCTGCGTATCCTGACCCAGTAGTGAACAGGTTCCGACGGGCTCTCTCCCTCCGCTCCGTGTCGGCGCCGCTACCCGCCGAGGGCTGTCGCTGAATGAAATCCATAGCTGAAGCCGCATCATCAAAAAGCTTCGGTCCCGTCCCGAGTCTCAGCTTCAGGGTCGCCGGGTAAATGAGGAAGGGGCGAAGATCCTTGTCGTGTGCTATCTTCATCACCGAGCTGAAAGTCTTCCTCCTCACCGTAGTCGCCGCGCTGTAGTCCGCAAAAAACAGAAGATTGGAGTTGTCTTGTCTGATGGGGGGGCCCCTCTTCTTAGCCGCTGTCAAAATAGCATCTCTGTCCTGCCACCTGAGCAGTCTGAATATAAGAGTACGAGAGCGTCCAGAGCTTTGGGTCCCAGCACCATAAACACGGTGGGCTCGGTCCACTTCAATCAGCCTGTCCTTCAATGATGGGAACCACACCGGCAGGTTGGTTCTGAGGAACCCGACAGCATCCGAGCCCTCTGCGCCCTCAGCAAGACCAACTAGTCTCACATTATTGCGTCGGGATCTATCTTCCATATCGACAGCTTTACGAGCGAGCGTTTCAACTTTTATCTCCAGAGCGGAGATCCTCCCGTGGTCATCACTCGCAGCCTTCTGAAGCAGCCCGACCTGAGTCTTAACCGATTTAATCTCTTTAGCTTGCAGATCTACTTGGGCATTTAGTTTACCGACAGACTCACTGAGCTGACCAATTTCCCCAGATATTTCGGTCTTGACCCGGCAGAGTGCATCTTCCAGCCGCTCGGTTTGCAGATCCATCTTATTGCTCATGCGTTGCAGCTCCGCTGTCAGCGCAGCCAGGTCCGCCATGTTAACGCCACCTGCGCCCACTCTCTGAACTTTTAGGTCTTTCTCCTCCTTCAGTGGCGAATCCGTGTGCAGCCGTTTGTTGCTCGCCAAGGTGGAGGACTCACTCCCAGCCGACATTAACAGTAGTTTGTGATGCAAAAACTTAAGTTTGAAAGAAAAAAGACGGCAGCTTGCGCGGAGCCGGGTAACTACGCTTCCATCGCCACCAGGGGTCACGTGACTCTCCCCCAAATCAGATTCATGAAGCACCACAAAGTTGTTTTACTTAAATCCAACTCAAAAACTGCCCGAGTCAGAGTTAACGTCAACTCTGAGGTAACGACGAGTCAAAACTATCTTAAACAAATTCAGTTCAGTCAGAATAAACATAAATCTGTGTTTATACATTTAAAATATGTTTGATATTATTTCTTAAATCTCATTCTTAATTCTTTCATTTACATCTTTGACTGACAAAAAGGCTCCACAATAAGTTCATTGGTCTGTTTATGATAAATCTGTGTTTTCCAGACGGATGGACATGTGATGTAACTGGAATACATAAACCTTAAAATCAGCCTGAACATTTCTGTAAACGACTTCTGCAGCTACTCCCTGCTGCAGGATTTATTTCAAGTTAAACATTTTCTAAATTAATCAGAGGAAAAGTTCAAAGTTGAATAAAGTCCCTGCAGAAGTTTATGGTTTTGCTCATAAATGGATTCATCTTTAACCAGGGTTCCTTGAACGCGTCACGGAGCCACGTTTATTAACTTGAACCTTCATGGTGTTAAGATGGAAAATATCACAGGAAAAATAAAGATATGAAATAAAAACAGCTCAATCAAACCGGAACTACTGAACTATATTTGAACAAAAGGAGATGTGGAGTGTGGAGAGGTCGGGGAGGATTCAGACTATCAGGGAGAGCCGGGTCCCGGTACCTGATGAGGGGGATTAAACGGTGTCGGTACCGCGTACTGGTACTGGTACTGGTACAGGTACTGGTACTGGTACAGGTACCAGCACTGGTACTGGTACTGGTACTGGTACTGGTACTGGTACTGGTACAGGTACCAGCACTGGTACTGGTACTGGTACTGGTACTGGTACTGGTACTGGTACTGGTACAGGTACCAGCACTGGTACTGGTACTGGTACTGGTACTGGTACTGGTACAGGTACCAGCACTGGTACTGGTACTGGTACTGGTACTGGTACTGGTACTGGTACAGGTACTGGTACTGGTACAGGTACAGGTACCAGCACTGGTACAGGTACCAGCACTGGTACTGGTACTGGTACCGGTACCAGTCCACTCCGCTGCTGCAGACGTCTGCACACCCAGACTCATCATCATGACATTATTCACTCAAACCTTCTTATTCTGTCATCTAATGTTTCTCTCGTTACTTTGGTGTTTCCAGGAAAGAGGAAACACTTTCCAAAAAACTAAACCAAGACGTTTTGATGACAGAACAAACTTTAAAACGTTTCATTAAGTGGTTCTTAAACAACTTCTAACAAAATACTTGTTTGTGCAATTAATCAGGGAGGTTTTACTCACCAGCTGCTCCAACTGAACCACAGATTCATCTGCTGAAATCAGGAGCAATTTAGAAAAGTTAAAGATTAACATTTTTACTGCCAGAGGGCAAAGTTCAGTCCAAACCAGTTTTTATAACATGGAGTTCAGTCGGTTCCGACCAAAACTTTGTTTCTGTCACATTTGTGTAAATGTCCTGCAGAATCCACGAGTGAAGCTTCAACCTGCATCAAAGTTTCACGTTTGTGGGTTTATATTACTTGTGGTTTACGAACAATTAAGAATAAGATCTACGTAACAATACAATAAACCCAACATGTTTTACTGTTGATGTATTTGTCATTGATCAATATAATTTGTTTGAATTAAGAACCAGTGAATGAATAAAACTGGAAAATAAATAACTTTGTTCTGAAAAACCTTAATATGACACAGAAAGAGACATTTTAGGAGACAGAATAATAAATATGTGAACTCTGTGTGGAGGGTTCAAAAACATACTAAAATGTATTTCATGAAAATTAACACAAGATATAAAGTAGTTTATATAAAAAAAACTTTATTAACATGAAAAATCAAGATTTTATTCTCATGAGCTCGATCTTGATAAAATTATAGTGTCAAAAACTGTTTTCTTGACTTGTTTCACATTACAACGTTTAGATTTGTGTTTCCGTCTGGTTTCTTCAACGACCCCCCCATGAAAGTCTAACCAGCTGATTTCATGAACCGCCCATTTCTCCTTCAAACGTCTCCTAAACCTGTCGGTTCATTTAGATTGTGACGATGGATCTAGTCAATAACGGTTTAAAACACTTTGACTCCTGCATCTGCGTCTGCATCTGGACCTGTGTTTGCATCTGCACCTGCATCTGCACCTGCGTCTCCACCTGTGTTTGCGTCTGCACCTGCGTCTGCACCTGCGTCTCCACCTGTGTTTGCGTCTGCACCTGCGTCTCCACCTGTGTTTGCGTCTGCACCTGCGTCTGCACCTGCGTCTCCACCTGTGTTTGCGTCTGCACCTGCGTCTGCACCTGCGTCTCCACCTGTGTTTGCGTCTGCACCTGTGTTTGCATCTGCACCTGTGTTTGCGTTGGAGTCTCCTCTCCCCCTACCTCTCTCTGGTTCTCAGGAACGTTAGCATCCCGACCATCAGGCCTCCAATACTTTCAGTGACCACTGAGTGGAGGAAACCTCCCCCCACAGTTTTAAAAAGCGCACATCCACTATGTCTCTTTGGTGTCTTACGTGAAGTGACGTTGTCCGCCATTTTCCTTTTTGGTCCACATTACGTGAAGTTGTTCTGAGCCACAAACAAACTTGTGTTTTTTGGCAGAGGGTCATGGGTGGGGGGCAGTGTGTGTGGGGGCAAACCTTACAGCTGCTTGTGTCCGTCTAAAATCCTGAGATCCCGACTTCAAACCTGGCTGTCAGGAATTGGTTCATCCCAATGACAAAAGGGTGAAGCTGGACAACAGAACCTGTTAATACATTCATAACCAACACCTCCATGATCCAGCTTCACCTTGAATAAAAATACATTAAAATTGAAATAAAAATGTGAACATGCTAATGACCCATGCGACTAACGGGTTTCAGGATCGTGGACCCACAAAGCACTGTTTGATTGACAATTTATCACATGTTCATGAAACTTGCTCTCAAAAGAGAGGTCCTTGCTTTTGTTCTGAGATGGATAAATACCTCACTGCACATAGCCATAAAGACATAAACTGGACAATGTGCTGTATGCAGTCGGAAGGATCAACAGGAAGGAAGGAAGGGATCAACAAACATTTTTTTTCCTTTCTTTCTGAGATTTATTGATAAAAAAAAAAAGTACAAATAACATAAGAATTAAAGCTGCAAGCAGCGATGAACGGGCCCTCGCACCCTTGTGCACGTTCAGGCTGCAGTGGAAGCTTGTATGACTTGATGTAGATTCTTCAAACCTGGGGCCTCATTTAAAATGGACTGCGTAGGATTCATACTAAAAGTGCACGTACACTCAAAAGCCGAAAATGCTGTGCGCAAAAAAAAAATCCGGATCAATAAAACCATGTGCACGCAGACCAGCAGTCCAGCTGGAAGGTTGCGCAGCTTAATCCGCCTCATATCCCGCCCTCTACACGCCCATAAATGCATATGGATGAGCCTACTGAGCATGTGCAGTGGCTTCCTGCAGCCTGTTTGGGCGTCAGGATGAATGAGAGGGTGTCCAGCCACCGTGACACTGACTTTCACGGAGACTCAGATCAAGATGTTGTGGATGATATGGAGGCAGGAAAACCACATTATTTGGTGGTCACAGTAAAAGTTAGAATAAGTATATAACTTGTATACAATAAAATAAAGCGAGTGAGTGGCAGCACGCCGTTGCTGCCCGTGAGTGCCACTGGGGACAGGGAGGACATGTCCCCCCCCACTTTTCAAAATCATGTATTTGTCCCCCCCACTTTTTATAGTTTTTATAGTTTAAAAACTAACGGTAGGCTCAGCCTGTGATTGCAAACCATCCAGACCCTCTGTGCTAAGGCGGGCGATGTGAAGACGGGACGGGACGCTCCCCCTCCTCCTCTCCCGTCTCTCCTCAGAGCTGCTCAGGGCTGATTTATGGTTCCGCGTCAAACCAACGCAGAGCCTACGGCGTAGGGTTCGCGGCGACTCACACCCTACGCCGGACCCTACGGCGCAGGCTCTGCATTGCTGTGACACAGAACCATAATTCCGGCTTTACAACATGCGCGAAAGTACCCGTGCATGACAGGCAGACACACACACGGGGAGAAGAGACTATTTCTTTAATTTGTATTTTTTTTTAAACTTTATCCTTATGAACGCAATTGTTATATAGTTTTCGGTTAGTTTTTTCTTTTTAGATCCGAGGCTTTGCGTAGATGGCGGCTTCCGCAACTTTCAGGCGCTTTTTCTGTGCAAGCAAGCTTTATAGATGAGGCCCCTGGACATTTAGTGGATGAAACACCCACGACTCTCTATATCAAACCATTCAAAAGTTATGGCAGAAAGTAGGAACTATCAGATATCGACCAATCAGAAGAAGGGGCGGGGCTAATTCAGGCCAATGAAGGTCAAGGACTCAATACCGAGTCCCATGACACCACCCACGACTCTCTATGTCAAACCATTCAAAAGTTATGGCAGAGAAAAGTTTTCTAGGGGGCGCTGTTGAGCCGTTAGGCCACGCCCATTAATGCAAACCATGAAATATCAAATTTATCGCCAGGCCTGGCTTGCATGCAAAATTTGGTGACTTTTGGGGAACTATCAAATATGGACAAATCAGATGAAGGGGGGCGTGCTTTTTGGCGTCTAGCGTCACCACGGTAACACTTTTGAAAGACAAATGTATAATGTATAACACACCTGGGTGCACGTTACGGTTCGGGCTCTGAAGTGGCTGAAGGAATGGCATAAATTGCTCCAAAATTACGCGATTAATTCAGAATGTTCAAAATGGCTGACTTCCTGTTGGGTTTCGGCCACGGCGCCAAGAGACTTTTCTTTAAGTTGCGACATACAGGTGTGTACCGATTTTCGTTCATGTACGTCAAACCGTATTGTGGGGCTTGAGGTCAAAGTTTTCTAGGGGGCGCTGTTGAGCCGTTAGGCCACGCCCATTAATGCAAACCATGAAATATCACTATATAACTTGGTTAAAAATGTGGTGACTTTCGGGGCACGTTTAGGGGGAAAAAAGGCCCTCCTTCCGTCGGAAAAATAAAAAGAAAGAAAGAAAAATTCCTACAGATACAATAGGGCCTTCGCAATGTAAGTGCGAAGGCCCTAATTATTAAAATGATGATGATTATCATTAATTCTTTTTATTTTCAGTTTCAAATAATTTCAGTCACTGTTCTGGGATTTTTCTTCCTTGTAAATTCACCAACAATTTTGTGTCTGTATGTGAACCCAACCCTCTTATATTTAACAGTCGGACACATTTATTTATTATTGTAAAATATACGACCGAGCTGCAACTGAAAATCATCCCTATTTTCCTTCCATGACTTTCCAGTCACAACTCACACAAGTTAATGAGTTGTACAGCAGGAAAATGATTAAAACACAATAAAATATATCCATAGATATTACAGTATGAACAGAAGAGATCAAATTGATAATAAATGAACATGCATGTTGGGCAAGGGGAACGGTCATCATGGGAAGGCGTAATGGTCAGGCGGATGACATGGCCTGACCTGTGGAAGATCCCCCTAGCCAGGATCAGCTTCCTAATCCGAGCTATGTATAACACCCTACCTTGTCCCCAAAACCTCCACCTGTGGTTCTGCCCCCCCTGAGACACCGTCAACGCGATACAGGGCGATACAGATGGCTGCACGATGCTGTCTTTAAGAAGCTGGCCCAGGTGGCAGAGTCTTGCAGACAAAAGGCAAACAACCTGCAAGCTGCCCCAGAGGGATGCACCATCCAGTTTGCAAGGGCAGGCGAGACCATCAATGCCCCCCCCACTAAACCATGTCGGACTCCGCAGGTTTCTCTGGTCCCCTCCCCAATCTGACCAGCGATGACATGTTTAGCCATATGCTCTCGCTCCGTCGCTGGTTGTATCGGTGGTGTTCAGAAAACAATGTAACCTTTATTGACAATTGGGAAACGTTCTGGGGAAAGCCCGGTCTGATTAGAAGAGACGGCATTCATCCCACCTGGGATGGTGCTGCTCTTATTTCTAGAAATTTGGCCAGTTTTATTAGACACTCCCCCTGACAACGCAGGGTCCAGGCCAGGATGCAGAGCTGCAGTCTTACACACTTCTCTGCTGCTTCCCGAGGACCAACGCCTGCCAACAAAACTGTAGGATTGCATTATGTAACTAGACAATTTCTTGCAGAAATTTTGAGAGTGCCACGGCGGGCTGCTGCAAATTTGTGTACATTTTACAAGCAATAAAGGTGAAGGACTCAATACCGAGTCCAATGACACCACCCATGACTCTCTATGTCAAACCATTCAAAAGATATTGGACTTTAACGTATCAGCCAATCAGAAGAAGGGGCGGGGCTAATTTGCACCAATGAGGGTCAGGGACTCGATACTTAGTCATTTGACACCACCCATGTCTCTGTATGTCAAACCATTCAAAAGATATTGGACTTTAACGTATCAGCCAATCAGAAGAAGGGGCGGGGCTAATTTGCACCAATGAGGGTCAGGGACTCCATACTTAGTCATTTGACACCACCCATGTCTCTGTATGTCAAACCGTTCAAAAGATATTGGACTTTAACGTATCAGCCAATCAGAAGAAGGGGCGTGGCTAATTTGCACCAATGAGGGTCAGGGACTCGATACTTAGTCATTTGACACCACCCATGTCTCTGTATGTCAAACCATTCAAAAGATATTGGACTTTAACGTATCAGCCAATCAGAAGAAGGGGCGGGGCTAATTAGCACCAATGAGGGTCAGGGACTCCATACTTAGTCATTTGACACCACCCATGTCTCTGTATGTCAAACCATTCAAAAGATATTGGACTTTAACGTATCAGCCAATCAGAAGAAGGGGTGGGGCTAATGTGCATTCCCTGGGTCATGTGACCAGTTCTGGGTCACATGACCCGGAAGTGTATACTGTATTATGCTGTATATACTGTGGATGGATGGATGGATGATGGATGGATGATGGATGGATGGATGATGGATGGATGATGGATGGATGATGGATGGATGGATGATGGATGGATGATGGATGGATGGATGATGGATGGATGGATGATGGATGGATGGATGGATGGATGATGGATGGATGATGGATGGATGGATGATGGATGGATGATGGATGGATGATGGATGGATGGATGGATGGATGGATGATGGAGGGATGATGGATGGATGGATGATGGATGGATGATGGATGGATGGAGGGATGGATGGATGATGGATGGATGATGGATGGATGATGGATGGATGATTGATGGATGATGGATGGATGGATGGATGATGGATGGATGGATGGATGATGGATGGATGATGGATGGATGGATGATAGATGGATGATGGATGGATGGATGATGGATGGATGGATGGATGGATGATGGATGGATGGATGATGGATGGATGATGGATGATGGATGGATGATGGATGGATGGATGATGGATGGATGGATGGATGATGGATGGATGGATGATGGATGGATGGATGGATGGATGATGGATGGATGATGGATGGATGATGGATGGATGGATGATGGATGGATGATGGATGGATGGAGGGATGGATGGACTGATGATGGATGGATGGATGGATGATGGATGGATGGATGGATGATGGATGGATGGATGGATGGATGGACTGATGATGGATGGATGGATGGATGGATGATGGATGGATGGATGGATGGATGGATGGACTGATGATGGATGGATGGATGGATGATGGATGGATGATGGATGGATGGATGGATGGATGGATGGAGGGATGATGGATGGATGGATGGATGGATGGTGGATGGATGATGGATGATGGATGGATGATGGATGGAGGGATGATGGATGATGGATGGATGGAGGGATGGATGGATGATGGATGGATGGATGGATGATGGATGGATGGAGGGATGCTGGTTGGATGGATGTATGATGGATGGATGGATGATGGATGGATGGATGGAGGGATGATGGTTGGATGGATGTATGATGGATGGATGGAGGGATGATGGATGGATGGATGGATGATGGATGGATGGAGGGATGATGGTTGGATGGATGGATGGATGATGGATGATGGATGATGGATGATGGATGGATGGATGGATGGATGATGGATGGATGGATGATGGATGGATGGATGGATGGACTGATAATGGATGGATGGATGGATGGATGGATGGATGATGGATGGATGGAGGGATGATGGATGATGGATGGATGGATGGATGGATGGATGGATGATGGATGGATGGATGGATGATGGAAGGATGGAGGGATGATGGATGGATGATGGATGGATGGATGATGGATGGATGATGGAAGGATGGATGATGGATGGATGATGGATGGATGGATGATTGATGGATGGATGGATGGATGGATGGATGGATGGATGGATGATGGATGGATGGATGATGGATGATTGATGGATGGATGGATGGATGGATGGATGGCTGGATGGATGATGGATGGATGGATGATGGATGGATGATGGATGGATGGAGGGATGGATGGATGGAGGGATGGATGGATGGAGGGATGGATGATGGATGGATGATTGATGGATGGATGGATGGATGGAGGGATGATGGAGGGATGGAAGGAAGAGGAGGAGGAGGAGGAAGAGGAGGAGGAGGAGGAGGAGGAGGAGGAAGAAGAGGAGGAAGAGGAGGAAGAAGAGGAAGAGGAGGAGGAGGAGTAAGAGGATGATGAAGGTCAGGGTTCAGATTTCTCCATTTTCCAGGTTATACTATGAAGTATGTACTGAATGGGTCATGTGACCAGTTCTGGGTCAGCCTAATCAGTCAACAGCTGAGCTCCGGTTGCCGGGCAACAAAACCTTAAAAAAAAGCTTACTACTGTATACAGAGAATATACAGAGATTTTTGGTTTTGACAAGCCTGAAATAACTTCACCTTGTAATCAAACCGTAGCTCTTAGCAGAAAAACGAAAACATTTTGAGAAACAGAGAACCTACCAGATTATCTAAATGTTATTTTCATACAGATATTCCTTAAAACGTGTTAGTAACGGCAATTCGAAAACAAAAGTGAGATTTTTTTTAAGAAAACTTCATTTAAAATGGGAGTCAATGGAGAGAGAGACAGGATTTGGCGTGTCTGTTGGCCCTGCCGTTCCAATTTTGTGCACACAACGCCTGTCAAAGTCACATTATTTGAAACTCAACATCTATGTCTACATTCTGACCAAAAATTATCTTTCTAGCTTTTACGGTTTGCCCGTGAGCTCGAGTTACAAATAAAAATTATGATCATTTTTCGAAAGTCTCTCCACTCTAATGAATTCGAACCGCACTGAAGATTTGACAAAAAAGTGATTTCCAGTCCTCGCTTGAGCGCTCATATCTTGAAAAGTGTACATTTTAGGAAAAAACAGTTCCAGGTTCAGAGAGAGAAGAGAAGTTTTCCTCCGTTTTGAAGTTTGAATGACATTTTTACTTGCAAGTATGAGAAAGATACGTGACTGAGAAAAAAGGTGAATTTCGTCTTTTTTCTCCCATCCGCTTTGAATGGCGCCATAGGAATGCATGGGACGTGATCTCCCCATTAGTTTGGGAAATTTGGAAATGTTTTTGCACTTCGTGCAAAAACTATTTGTGCCATCGCTCTGAAAATCCACAGGACTGTAGTTAAATTCAGGGCCTACAACTTTCTAATTCGGTTCAGAATTTTTCGAGTAACCGTGTGCGAGTGGTGAGGCCCCAAAGTTCTCCCAATGCATTCCGGATGGGTTTTAGCGCGCACGTTTGTGCACGTTGCGCAAAAACGTGCACGCCAATTGCTTATAAAAGTCATAGCACACGATTCCCGATTAAGGCGCATGTTTCTACGTTTTTACTTTTCGCGTTTTCTCAAAGCTCTAGGAGGAGTAGCGAACCGAAAGTTGTCCGGAAGATGAATAATAATAATAAACCCGCAGAATAACAATAGTGCCTCTGGCCTCCGGCCAGAGGCCTACTCCTCCTTGCTATTGCATAGCTTTGGAGGAGTCGTGCCTCTGGCCGGGGGCCGTGGCACTAATTAGCGACTCTAAAACTGTAGGATTACATGATATTGGTAACTCTAACCAGGTGCCTAGCAAATTAGAAGTGGTTGCAGTTCCCCGCCCTCCAAAAGTTCACCAGGTGCGGCGTTATAGAGGCGTTAACCAAAATAATCTTGTCAAAATTAAAACCAATGCACATTTGGTACCAATAAGAGACCGAAAAATTAGATGCGGATTACTAAATATACGATCGTTAAGCTCCAAGTCTCTGTTAGTAAATGATATAATTACAGAGAGTAGGAGTGATGTTTTCTGCTTAACAGAAACATGGTTACGGGAGGAAGAGTATGTTAGTTTGAATGAATTGACTCCGCCCGGCTACTTTACTCATCACATTCCTAGAAATACGGGCCGAGGCGGAGGAGACACAGCAATTTATAACTCCGGTCTCCAAACAAAAACTGAACCTAAGTGCAATTATAATACATTTGAAAGCCTCATGCTTAGTCTGAAATTTCCGAGCTGGAAATCAGAGAAGCCAGTTGTGTTAGTGGTAGTGTACCGGCTCCCTGCTGGTGCTTATCTAGAGTTTTTGTCTGAATTTTCAGATTTCCTATCTGGATTATTGATCAGTACAGATAAATTCATCATAGTGGGTGACTTTAATATTCATATGGATGTTGAAAGCGATAATCTTAAATTAGCTTTCAATTCTCTTCTAGAATCAATGGGTATCTCACAAAAAGTGGATAAATCGACGCACTGTTTTAATCATACTCTCGATCTCGTTCTCACCTATGGTGTTGAAACTGATGGTCTGTTGGTGTCGTCTGTAAACTCCCTTTTATCCGACCATTACTTAATAACGTTTGAATTTAATATTGTCGATGTTGAAGTGCAAAATAATTCAATTCATTTCAATTCAATTTTATTTATATAGCATCTAATACAACAGATGTTGCCTCTAGACGCTTTCCAGAGATCCAGAATATGAACATAAACATAAACATAATAATAAATAATAAACTTAAAAATAGGAGGTATTACTTTAGCAGATGTTTGTCTGATGAAGCTATTGCTAAATTTAGGGAGGCCATTGCTCATCTTACGACAGTGGAAAATAGTGAAGTAGTCGAGGCCAGTGACCTGGGTTCTACCTCTGCAGATCTTGATTTCCTTGCTAGTAACACTGCTGATTTGTTGCATTCAGCTTTAGATGAAGTTGCTCCTTTGAAAAGGAGGGTTTCTAGCCACAGGAGCTTAACTCCCTGGTATAATTCAGATATTCGCATGTTGAAACAAAACGTGCGTAAAATGGAAAGGAAGTGGTACTCTTGTAAGTCTGTAGACTCTTATCGTGAATGGAAAGATATTCTAATAGTATATAAAAAAGCCATTCGCAAAGCCAGAACAGCTTATTATTCAACGTTGATAGAGGATAACAAAAGTAACCCACGTTTTCTGTTCAGCACTGTAACCAGGCTGACAAAGAGTCACAACTCTGTTGAGCCGTGCATTCCTGCAGCTCTCAGTAGTGAAGACTTTTTGAGCTTCTTTAACAGTAAAATCACGAGAATTAGAGAAGAAATCAACCAGCCGATTGTAGGTGTTTCTTCAGCTTTAGCGACTTCCCTACGCTCTGACTTGTCTCTAGACTGTTTTGATCCTATAGACCTCCCTGAGCTGACTTCACTCGTTAATAGAGCTAAGTCTACCACATGTATGTTAGACCCCATCCCGACTCCACTATTCAAAAATGTTTTTTCTCTTATTGGTACCACAATACTGGACCAAATCAACCTATCCCTAAACTTAGGATATGTACCACAGGTTTTCAAAGTCGCAGTAATTAAACCTTTACTTAAAAAAACCTTCTCTTGACCCAGACACCTTAGCTAATTATAGACCAATTTCCAACCTTCCATTTGTATCTAAAATTCTGGAAAAGGCAGTTTCAAGCCAGTTATGTGACTATTTGTATAGAAATGATCTGTTTGAAGTCTTTCAGTCAGGGTTCAGAATGCATCATAGCACAGAGACAGCACTGGTTCGAGTCACGAATGACCTTCTTATGGCCTCAGATAAGGGATTAGTGTCCATATTGGTTCTACTGGACCTCAGTGCTGCTTTTGACACTGTTGATCATGGCATTTTACTGCACAGGTTAGAGCATGTTGTTGGGATTAAAGGGACAGCTCTATGTTGGTTTAAATCATATCTATCTGACAGGTTCCAGTTTGTTCATGTACATGAGGTTTCTTCAGAACAATCAAGGGTCTGTTATGGTGTTCCGCAGGGTTCAGTGCTAGGGCCAATCTTGTTCAGTTTATACATGCAGCCGTTGGGAAGTATAATCCAGAATCACGGCATACACTTTCATTGTTATGCTGATGATACGCAGCTCTATTTGTTTATGAAGCCGGATGAAACAGAACCGTTAGTTAAACTTCAGGCATGTCTTAGGGACATCAAGGACTGGATGTCCAGAAATGTCTTGCTTCTAAATTCAGATAAAACAGAGGTTATCATTCTTGGTCCAGAGCATCTTAGGAAGGGATTAGATTGTGTTGCGATGGCTTCCAGTGCAACTGTGAGAAACCTTGGTGTTGTTTTCGATCAGGATTTGTCGTTTAAACCATATGTCAATCAGGTTTGTAAAATAGCGTTTTTCCATCTCCGTAATTTTGCTAAAATTAGGAAAATCCTCTCGCAGAGTGATGCAGAAAAACTAGTTCATGCGTTTGTATCTTCTAGACTGGATTACTGTAATGTGTTGTTAGCAGGATGTCCAAGTAATTTGCTGAATAGGCTCCAGCTGATCCAAAATGCAGCAGCACGAGTACTGACAGGAATTAGCAGGAGAGACCACGTCTCTCCAGTGTTAGCGTCGCTCCATTGGCTACCCGTAAAATTCAGAATCCAATTTAAAATTTTATTACTTGCATATAAAGCCCAAAACGGCTTAGCTCCGCAGTATTTACAAGATTTGATAGTGCCTTATGTTCCTGGCAGAGCTCTCCGCTCCCAGGGTGCAGGTTTACTCGTAGTTCCTAGAGTATCTAAATGTAGATTTGGAGGGCGGGCGTTCTGCTATCAGGCACCATTACTATGGAACCAACTTCCAATCTGGGTTAAGGAGGCTGACACCACCTCCACCTTTAAAACTAAACTTAAAACCTTTCTGTTTAGTAAAGCCTATAGTTAGTGTTTAGTAAACCTCTAGCTGGTGTTGGTAAATCTCTAGGTAGTGTAAACTCTAGTGTGTTAGAGTCAGTAGTCATAGTTGCAGCTATAGAACAAGACTATAATAGTTAGTCTCAAATATAGCTTGGTGGTAGATATGCTGCTATAGGCTTATGCTGCAGGGGGGACCGACATGATCCGCTGGGCGGTGCCTCTCACCCTTCTTCTCCTCTCCTTTTCCCTTCCTATCTTCTCCATTACCATTTTTATTTATTATAAGTATCTCATAGCTATCGTTTTTGTCCATCGTTCCTGTAGTTTCTTGTGCCGGCCCCCCTTTATTCTCTTTTGTGCATGTTTGTAGGCTGGAGCCTCGGGAGCTCTATGCTTTATGTTTATGTTCATGTTCTGGTTCTCTGGAAAGCGTCTAGAGATAACATCTGTCGTATTAGACGCTATATAAATAAAATTGAATTGAATTGAAACCTTTTTTGTCTTCTATCTATCTATCTATCTATCCATCTATCCATCTATCCATCTATCCATCCATCCATCCATCCATCCATCCATCCATCCATCCATCCATCTATCTATCTATCTATCTAGAGGAAAACAAACCCCCAGACAGCAGAAGTGAGTTCAGAACTTCCAATAGATTTGTAGTTTATGCAGGTTTGTGATCTCTGACAGTAATCACCTCTGAACTCTTCAGAGTTAATGACTTTAGTTCAGTGAGAGTTTAGTTTAGTCTCTGAACTCTTCAGAGTTAATGACTTTAGTTCAGTGAGAGTTTAGTTTAGTCTCTGAACTCTTCAGAGTTAATGACTTTAGTTCAGTGAGAGTTTAGTTTAGTCTCTGAACTCTTCAGAGTTAATGACTTTAGTTCAGTGAGAGTTTAGTTTAGTCTCTGAACTCTTCAGAGTTAATGACTTTAGTTCAGTGAGAGTTTAGTTTGGTCTCTGAACTCTTCAGAGTTAATGACTTTAGTTCAGTGAGAGTTTAGTTTAGTCTCTGAACTCTTCAGAGTTAATGACTTTAGTTTAGTCTCTGAACTCTTCAGAGTTAATGACTTTAGTTCAGTGAGAGTTTAGTTTAGTCTAGACCAGCGGTCTCCAACCAGGTCCTGGTTCCACCGTCCTGCATGTTCTAGATGTTTCCTGCTTCAGAACAGCCTGATACAAGCGACTGTGTCGTTAACAGACTTGTTCAGACCTTGATTACTGGCTAATGATGAATGAATTAGAATCAGGTGTTTGAGTGTAAAACATGCAGGACCAGGTTGGGACCGCTGGTCTGGATCACTCAGGGAACATTTATTCCCCAAATAAAAACAGAACACAGTCCCTTTTAACAAAGGATCAACAAAACCCTTCAAATAAAACAGAAAGATACAGGAATGAAATTAAGAACAAATATTTGTTAGACTTACAAGGCATGATGAAGTGGAGGATTCAGGACGGCTGGAACTGCTGGACTGATTGAACTGAAAGTAAGATCGTGCTCTTTATCTTTATCTCTTGATCCAGGCAGCAACAAATGCATGACTGCACACCGGCCACACATTGTCTCTTTTTATCAGAAACCTGGCTGGGAACTGACGCACCCATCCTTCTCACTGAGGCCTCTACCCTTAATTTCAACTTTTTATTTTCTTTTAGGAGGGGCAAAAAAGGTGCTGGTACTGCCTCTATTACTGTAAACGTATTAATAATGAAAGAAATCATACTACTCAGCTACACTGCATTTGAGTACCACGCCTTTGTTTTTAGTGCCCCTCCTATTTTATGTATCACAATTTACAGACCACCCAAGCATTCTACGTCTTTTATTAGTGAATTTTCAGACTTACTGTCAATCATGCTCACCTCACACCATCACATTATAATAACTGGTGATTTTAACTTACACTTGTGGCGCTTTTATACTAGTACCTACTCAGCGCGACTCGACTCGCCCCTGTTGCTTTTACGCTACGCGTGGAGGCGTGTGGAGGCGTGCTGAGTAGATACTTTTCTGTAGCTGCTCTGTCGAGGTTCTAAGCCGCTGAGTCGGGCTGTGATGTCATCACACTCCAGGCCACTGATTGGTCGGGAGGCCGTCAGACGTTTGAATCAGGAAGCGGGAATCAGCACACGAGCAGCTCGCGGCTTCCTCATTTTCGCCGACATACAACGGTAGCAGACGTCTGTTTCATGATCCAACTCTGAGGTGCAGATGTTCATAAACCTGGTGGCTGACGAGAGAATTAAAAAGGGATCTAGACGGTGATAAGGAACGACCAGATCCACCAGAAGCTCTTTCACTTCATAGCTGCTCACGGCTCCAACTGACTTTTCAGCAGCGCCGAGACAAACAAACAAAAAAAAAGCGTCGCTGCTTGAAGCTTCTCTCACTCTCATTTTTTAACTTGATATGAAACACAAGCCACAGATCCAGCAGCACATCTATCATCTCCTCCAGGTTCTACATCTTTAGTGTTGTTGTTTTCTTCATTTAGATACGTCTCAGCAGCTTCTCCAACCTCCTACTTCTGATCTGGGTGTCTAAAATCAAACGAGGAAGCAAGTCGAGTCATGCTGAGTAGGTAGTAGTGGAAAAGCGCCAATAGATAACAGAACATCACCTGGTTCAGAAGAACAGCTCCACGCCCTGCAGGCACCTCAGGCTCAGACTCACGCTCAGAACCAGCTGAACAGTTTTTACTGCAGGTTCAACAATCAGGCCAGCAGCCCCCCCACCCCTTATCCCACCACCATCACCCACCCCCAGCACCCCCACCCCCACCACCATCACCATCACTCCCCCCTCCCACCCAGCTACCCGTATATTCACAGCTCACCACACCCCCCCCCCCCCCCCCCCCACCTCTGTCTACCACCCCCCCCCCCCCCTGTTTTGAAACAGCTGCAACATTAAATAATGGAATAAGAGTTTTGCTTTTCCTCTCTTCATCAATAATAGTAGTAAAATGACTCATCAGTACTGGGTTACCTTAAATGACCTGTTGACAACAGTAGGGAGGCGGCGTGTTACGGCTCAATGGTTGACTGACTGCCTGCCTGCCTGACTGGTTTGTGATGCTCTACAAATAGCTCATAACAGATCATTCTACATTATCTTGTATTTGTATCTCACCTCATCTGTCTTTTGTCTTTCTGAAGTAAGTTAAATGTCTCCTGAAGAAAAAAAAAAGAATTGGCTGCAAATTTTCTCTTTTCATTGTATATTTGCTCTTTGTATTGCACCAGTCACCACAACAAATTCATTGTGTGTGTTTAACAAACTTGGCAATAAACTTATTTCTGATTCTGATGTCACTAAAAACCTGCAGGACCACCTGTAATCTGGGATCAGACTGACAGGAGGAATATGGAGAATAAGGGGAAAGAAACGTATGGAGAGACTGGTGTTGCAGCATGTCAAGGCCCACATCTCACCTGGCTATGACCAACATCAGTTCCCCTACAGGTCCAACAGCTCCACAGACGACGCCATCTCCATCGCCTTCCACTTTGACAGCCCCAGGACAAACGTCACGATGCTGTTTGTTGACTTCAGCTCAGCATTCAATTCCATCAGCCGACTGGTCAACAAACTGCAATCACTGCAGCTTGGAACCTCCCTCTGTCTGTGGATCCAGGACTTCCTGACTAACAGACCCCAGCATGTCAGGATGGGAATCTCCACATCCTCCACAATCACCCTCAACAATGGTGTCCCCCAGGGCTGTGTCCTCCAAGGGGTGGAGGCGGGTGGAGGCGTGCTGAGTAGATACTTTTCTGTAGCTACTCTGCCGAGGTTCTAAGCGGCTGAGTCCGGCTGTGATGTCATCACACTACAGGCCGACCCATGCAGCCGTTGGGAAGTATAATCCAGAATCACGGCATACACTTTCATTGCTATGCTGATGATACGCAGCTCTATTTGTCTATGAAGCCGGATGAAACAGAACCGTTAGTTAAACTTCAGGCATGTCTTAGGGACATCAAGGACTGGATGTCCAGAAATTTCTTGCTTCTAAATTCAGATAAAACAGAGGTTATTATTCTTGGACCAGAGCATTTTAGGAAGGGATTAGATGGTGTTGCCATGGCTTCCAGTGCAACTGTGAGAAACCTTGGTGTTGTTTTCGATCAGGATTTGTCGTTTAAACCATATGTTAATCAGGTTTGTAAAATAGCGTTTTTCCATCTCCGTAATATTGCAAAAATTAGGAGAATCCTCTTGCAGAGTGATGCAGAAAAACTAGTTCATACGTTTGTATCTTCTAGACTAGATTACTGTAATGTGTTGTTAGCAGGATGTCCAAGTCATTTGCTGAATAGGCTCCAGCTTTTCCAAAATGCAGCAGCACGAGTACTGACAGGAATCAGCAGGAGAGACCACGTCTCTCCAGTGTTAGCGTCGCTCCATTGGCTACCTGTAAAATTCAGAATCCAATTTAAAATTTTATTACTTGCATATAAAGCCCAAAACGGCTTAGCTCCGCAGTATTTGCAAGACCTGATAGTGCCTTATGTTCCTGTCAGAGCTCTCCGTTCTCAGAGTGCAGGTTTACTCGTAGTTCCTAGAGTATCTAAATGTAGATTTGGAGGGCGGGCGATCTGCTATCAGGCACCATTACTATGGAACCAACTTCCAATCTGGGTTAAGGAGGCTGACACCACCTCCACCTTTAAAACTACACTTAAAACCTTTCTGTTTAGTAAAGCCTATAGTTAGTGCTTAGTAAACCTCTAGCTGGTGTTGGTAAATCTCTAGGTAGTGTAAACTCTAGTGTGTTAGAGTCAATAGTCATAGTTGCAGCTATAGAACAAGACTATAATAGTTAGTCTCAAATATAGCTTGGTGGTAGATATGCTGCTATAGGCTTATGCTGCAGGGGGCACCGACATGATCCGCTGGGCGGTGCCTCTGACCCTTCTTCTCCTCTCCTTTTCCCTGCCTCTCTTCTCCATTTCCATTTTTATTTATTATAAGTATCTCATAGCTATCATTTTTGTCCATCGTTCCTGTAGTTTCTTGTGCTGGCCCCCCTTTTTTCTCTTTTGTGCATGTTTGCAGGCCGGAGCCTCGGGAGCTGCGTTCAGGCCTGTCTTCCCGGTTTCCAGGGGAGTTTTTCTTGCCACTGTTTGGCTTAAGGTTTTTCTCCCACTATGGGAGTTTTTACCTGCCATTGTTTATGTAATAATTGCTCGGGGGATTATATTTATATTTATAATTATATTTATGTTTATGTTCATGTTCTGGATCTCTGGAAAGCGTCTAGAGACATCTGTTGTATTAGACGCTATATAAATAAAATTGAATTGAATTGAATTGAATTCCTCTCACTGACTGAGCAGGTTTCAGTGAAATATAAAGGCTGTATATATTTGTATTATGATTCAAACAGACCAGCTTTAAATTTACATTAGTCTGGACACTGTTGTACTTATTTTACCTTTAAAAATATGGACTTGCTATAAGCACTTTGTCTGCCTGTCATTGTTTTTTTCTTTTTTTTGAAACAATGTTGAAATAGCAAAATCAAGTCAGTGTAATTTCTCTCACTGACTGAGCAGGATTAAAATGCACTGGTTGAGGCATGTAATGCTTAATAAATATAAAACAAAGGGATAATACACATAGGCATGTACCTATGGACATGTGTATGTGTGTGTGTGTGTGTGTGTGTAGGTATACATATATATGTGTACACAGTATGATGCGTGTGTGTATGTATGAATGTATATGTGTAGGTATGTGTATGTACTATTGTATTATTGTATTATTGATTATACACATACTGTACATATATACATACTAGGTTATCTTCATATAAAAGTACGTTTTTCAATGTTTATAATTATTCACAAGTATGCAGTGTCATAACTACATCTCTGAAGTTCATAACAAACCAGTCTGTTTGAAAATATGTTGAGAATTGAGCAAGTTACGGTTGTTTAAGCCAGTGATTCTTAACCATAGGGCCGCGGCCCACACTTGGGCCGCGAGCGCCCCCTGGTGGGCCGCGAAAAAAATTCTGTTTTGTAGGTTTGGGCCGCGGGGGCCGCAGGACTGCATCCCGACCATGTGGTGGCGCTAATGCGTTAGTCAGTTGTTACTGACTGCCAGCCGGTGGAGGAGGGAACCAAGAGGAAGAAGCGGGGGAGCTCTATAAAAAAGGAGAATAATGCCGCGGCACGTTCTATTTACCTCGGACACTCATCTAGCTGCACGTGTACTATTAAGGCCTGTATTTACGGAGAAAATCCTTTGTTTTGCACAAAATAGGTTTAAATCCGCCAGGATAAGGGATCGTTTACTTGGTCTGCGCTCAGAGTCGGCTTGGATCTGCCAGTATCAGGGATTGATTACTTGGTCTGCGCCCAGCAACGGGGAGAGCGAGCGCGGCGTGATCCTTCATTTTTATATTCTCCATCGTGGCCACAACTAAGCCCAAAGCCCGAAACAGACTCAGAGCAAAGCTGGAGGCTACTCTGAGAGTGAGCCTTTCCCCCATTCCACCCAGACTGGACCTGATTGTGTCTCAGAGGCCCAAGTGTCTCATTAAGAGCTGCAGATAAAAAGGAAATTGTATTTTTTTTTAATATGTATATGAAAGAAAATAAAGATTCTTCTGGTTCTGCTATGCACAAATATAGTTTCATTTGCACTTTATTTCAATTTTATTTACAGTTTATTTAATTTAAAAACATTATTTTGAATGTATTTATTTTACTTTTTATTAATAATAATGGCTTGGTTTTATATAGCGCCCTTCAAGACACCCAGAGCGCTTTTTACAGAGACCATTATTCATTCATACACATCCTCACCGGTGGTGGTAGCTACGTTTGTAGCCAAAGCTGCTACGTTTGTAGCCACAGCTGCCCTGCAGACTGACAGAAGCGTCAGTCGGCCCTTCCGACCACCACCAAACATTCAAAAACATTCACACGGGGCAAGGTGGGTAAGGTGTCTTGCCCAAGGACACTACGACAGCAACTGGGACGTAGCGGGATTCGAATTGCCGACCTTCCGATCATTGGACGACCCGCTCTACTGCCATCCATTGATTGATTTATATATATTTTTTATTCTGAGTCCTTCCTTTTTTATTTAAGTAAAATCTAATTATTGATCTTTTTTTATTAATAAGCCTGAACTGATTGATTTGTCCTAGTATAAATCAAGCTTGACATGTGCATGTTAACATTGACATGTTTCATAAAAGTCCGTGATGATCATTTTATTTGACAAGGTTTTTACTTGGGCCCTGGGCCGCTCTGTACTGAAAAGATTGGGCCTCGAGGTCAGAAAGGTTAAGAACCCCTGGTTTAAGCAGTACAGGCACCATTGAACACAATGTTATTGGTGAGCAAGTCTCCTGTGGCAAGATGGCCGCCGTGTGACGACGTCGCTCTGCATTGGAGCAGCGCGGACGAGTCATCTAGCCTTTATATATGTCTATGGTATTAACTGCCAAAGGAATGGCATACATTTTGCCAAAATTACACGATTAATTCAAAATGGCCGACTTCCTGTTGGGTTTGGGCCATGGCTCCAAGAGACTTCTCTTTAAGTTGTGACATGATACAGGTGTGTACCGATTTTCGTTCATGTACGTCAAACCGTATTGTGGGGCTTGAGGCACAAAGTTTTCTAGGGGGCGCTGTTGAGCCGTTAGGCCACGCCCATTAATGCAAACCATTAAATATCACATTTTTCACCAGGCCTGGCTTGGTGCAGAATTTGGTGCCTTTTGGGGCACGTTTAGGGGGAAAAAGGCCCTCATTTGGTCGGAAAAATAAAAAAAAAACGAGGATAAAAAAAAAAACGAGAAAAATTCCTACAGATACAATACGGCCTAAAAATACAACAACAACAACAACAACAACAACAACAACAACAACAACAACAACAACGAGAGTGGAACTGACTGTTGCTGTCTCAGAAAAAGTTTAATTTGTGAATTTTATTAGCAGAGGTGTATAGTAGTAAAGTAGATGTACTTCGTTACTATACTTAAGTCATTTTTTGGGGGGATTTGTACTTTACTTGCATTTTCTTTTTTAATCAAGACTTTTATTTTTACTTCACTACATTTAAAAGTTCAAAAATATACTTTTACTTAATTACTTTGATATTTTCTACCTCGTTACTCGTAACAAATTAAAATAATTAAGGAATTACAGTATATTTTGCCAGATAGAGAGTTTATTTTTGGTGTTTATTCTATACCACATTTATTTCAGCTGAAAGTTAAATAAAAACAAGGGAAGGATCATTTTTGGTCGTGTTGCTTCTTTTCATGCGTACTATAAAATACTTGAATAATAACTTTTACATTTTTAAACTTTTACTTTTGATACTTCAGTATATTTTTTCACAAGATACTTTCGATACTTAAGTACATTTAATATAAGACTTAAGACTTTTACTCCAGTAATTTTCTTATAGGTGACTTTAACTTTTACCAAAGTCTTTTTCAGTTATGGTATTTCTACTTTTACTTAGTTACTTTTTTCAAGTACTTTATACACCTCTAGACTACTGTTGATTTCTGATTATATTGCATTTATATTGTTTTTTTTCTGCTCTTTTAATTGATGTTGTGTGCCCTGTAAAGGCGCGTTAAATAAATACAATGTATTATTATTATTAATATTATTATGAATAATAATAATAATAATAATAATAATAATAATAATAATTCTTCTTCTTCTTCTGAATAATAATAATAATAATAATAATAATAATAATAATAATAATAATAATAATAATAATAATAATAATAATCATTATTATTATTATTATTATTATTATTATTATTATTATTCAACTTCAACTAAACTGTTAAATCCTAGTTTGTTTGTTTTTTAAAGTTTGGAGAACAGTGAAAATATTTATTGGATGAGTAAAGTAGGAGATTCAAGGTAAAAGTCTGGTTTAAGTCTGGATAAAGTATTTTTTATTCTTATAAGTTTTGTTTTTGTTTTGTTCTATTTTTATTTCTTTTATACCAGGAATAAATATTAGTGGAAGAGTGTGGTTGTGGGATTAGTGGACTGTGATAGGCTGAGTAGAGAACAGAAGGTAAATTACACTAAAGGTAAACTTCCTCTGGCTCCATCTGGTGGACAGAAGGTAAATTACACTAAAGTAACGACCAACTCCCCATGTGGAGAGGAGGTAAACTTCCTCTGGCTCCATCTGCTGGATAAACGATGGAAATGCATTACTTTATTCCAATAGCTTAAAAAAAAAGCAGACATACTCTTGAATTGAATTGAATTTTTATTTCGAACATGAAACAGAAGTGAATACAAAACAAAACAATAATAATCAATAAAAAATAAATGTAAATAAGAAAACAAAACAAAAATATGAATAAAAAAACATGCATCCACTATAATTAACATGCTGGAAAAAGAGTAGGAAGAAATAAAAACGTATTAAATCCTACCCCCTAAACTATATTTCATTATGATCAAAATTAATTTAATTTCTATACAAAAAACAGAAGATCAATGCATAAATATCAATAATAAAACATCCTCACACCTATATACACTAATATAAATATACCCATTTATAACTTAACTAGATATAACTGAGCTCTGCTATCGCTCACAGAACGACTTTCCACATAAAACCTGCAAAGTTAATAAAAATAAACGAACAAATTAATCAAAAATGCACACATACGCACCAAGAATTAATTCACATCTGAAAGATAAATATATTTGTAAAGGCTACGGTATAACCGTATGATCCCCACCTTCCACACACCGTCTTAGTTAGTGAGCACACCTGTACATATACCTCCCTGAAACACCATGTGACTAACACCCAGTGCAACACACCCTCAAGTGGATAAATAAAGACTAGATAAATAAATAAAGTGAACAAACCTCAACTAAAGTGACTATAAATGGCTCCTAGAATTACCCTCACCGACATCAGTGTCGCCACTCCTCTTCTGCGTCCTGTTTTATTGGACGCTGAACTAATATTTTTCTGGGAGAAATATTATATCCATCTTGTCTTTTTTCATTTTGTAATATTACTACTTTTAACTGGGTTAAGGACACCCTTCACATTATAAGAAACCAGCTTAAGTGACACTTTGTGGCTTTCCATCGTAGATCAAATAACAGATATTTCCCCTTTCCCCTTTTCAACCTTTCCCCGACCCTGCACCCCAACCTGGGACTTGCTGATTGGGCCGGAGCTTCGGGAGCTGCGTGCTGGCCTGCGGTCCCCACCCCTGGTCATCCCGTTGCTGCTTCCACCTGCCTGCTGTGCTGTTGCCGTCCCTGACCCACCAGTCTGGCCCTCGGCAGGAGGGTCCCCCCCTACGAGCCTGGTCCTGCTCAAGGTTTCTTCCCTCCTAAAGGGGAGTTTTTCTTGCCACTGTTTGGCTTAAGGTTTTTCTCCCACTAGGGGAGTTTTTACCTCCATTGTTTATGTAATAAATGCTCGGGGGTCATGTTCTGGGTATGGGTCTCTGGAAAGCGTCTAGAGACAACTCTGTTGTATTAGACGCTATATAAATAAAATTGAATTGAATTGAATTGAATTGAATAGATATGTTTTTTCTATCCCCCAAACTCTAAGAAAACTTACTTTAGTACTTACAGGTTTTGGTTGTTGTGATGCCAGTATGGTTGGAATAATCCTTGTTTGAGTATCAGGAGCTGAGCCAAGTCAAACATTAGTTAAACATTCAAGACTGGATAAACAGTGTCAAATGAAATGTTGGGGTCACTTAGTATGGGAGTCTCTCTTCCCGGGACATTTCCCTGGAACAGGTTGGTCCCTGTCCCTTGGTCCCACACTCTTGCAGAATAACAGCTGGTTCTGATGTAAAGGACACCGGGATCTTATGTATACGAATATCGGTCACTTCTTTCTGAAGGTACATACATCTTATAAACGACCTGGTTCACAACATTTTCATCTGACATTTTCCATTTTCCATCGTTATGAAACCCAGTTTTCATCTTCTTATCCTTGTGGAAGTCCACTGTGCTGCAACGTTGGTGATCTGATGTTCCTGGGGTTTACTGATTATAGAAGCGCATCCAAACAAGACAACGTTTATATGTTATGTAACACTGCAGTTATTGGGATTGGATCATTTTTCAGGTGAGTATTTTAATAGTGATATTTGCATATGAAGGAAGTAACAATAGGACTCGAGTTTCACTGCATCTCCATCCACTTCACCAAGTATCTTTTTTAAACTACAAAGGTAAACTGGGTTTTACACTCAGTGGGACCTTTAAAAGAAAAAAAGCAACATGTAAACTTCTGACTGATGTTTATTTTTTTATTTGTAATCAATCATTCTTGATGATAACAGCATCTACATCACTGAAACATTAATGTATGTAAAACGTTTTAATAAAGCATAACATTTTAATTTCTCTGGAACACTTAGACATCTCTGAAGTACATTTCTTTTTATATTGCACCGCTCTTCAGCAGTTTTTTTTCTTACTTATTTGAGAATTGCAGGACATTTCACCTCATTAAATGTTTTGAGAGATTTGCATTTTATATGATTTTTCAGATCGTTGTCCATCTGATGTGTTAAGAATAGAGACAATGGGAGGATCACAGGATATTACATTTTTCTTTGTACTTCTTTTCCAGTTCATTTATCTCTTTTTCTTGTTTCTTTTTGAGTTTCTCCATCTCTTCCTGGAGATTTTTCTCTTTGTGCCTTGAAAGATTATCTGACAATTCTTTTTCCTTCTCATGTTTCTCTTCTGTCTCTTGCAGTTTTCTTTCAAACTCGTGCTTCATTTCCTGCATTTCTTCCATGTGTTTTTCCACCAGAGCTGCGAAGTCCTCCGTATATTTCTGTCTGAAATCATTAAACTCTTCTGCTTGTTTCCTGGCGTCCTCTTCATATTTCTTTTTCATGCTCTCTAGCTGATTTTTGTAGTTATCCTCTAATTGTTTTCTCTCCCTCTCCTCTTGTTCTTGTCTCTGGCGATCTTCTTCTTTTCTTTGTTTTTCATATTCTTTTCTTTTTTCTTCGTACTCTTCCTGCAGTTTTTTTGCTCTTTCTCGCTCCTCCTGTCGTCTCTGTTCCTCTTCTCGATGCCGTCCCTCCCACAACTCCGCTCGTTCTTTCTTCCATTTTTCTTGTTGTTTTCTCATCTCTTCTTTTTTCTGTTCCTTCTGTCCTTCAAGTTTCTTATCCCACTCCTGTTTTTGAATTTCCTCTTGCCTTTTCTTCATCTCATCTTTCTTTTTTCTCATTTCTTGCTCTTTTCTTCTCACGACCTTCTCCTTTTTGATTTTATCCTCCATTTCTTTCAGTTGCTTATCTCGTTTTTTTCTCTCTTGTTCTATTTTTTCCATCTCTTCTTTCATTCTTCCTCTCAAGGTTTCCATTTCTTCATCATGATCTCTCTTCAGCTCTTCCTGCTTTATCTTCATCTCTTCTTCCTTATCTTTGAGGATCTTCTCCAGCTCCTTCTGGATCGCTTCTTCCGCCTCCTGGAACATCTCAGTTGTGTAGCATCCGCCTCCGTTTCTCTCCAGCATTCTGCTGCTTTTTGTCATCAACTCTCGGACTTGTGTTCGATCTTTCTTTTCCTTGTTGTTGAACACGTGGTATCCCCCGCCACATTCATGTATCAGCTGTTGTAAGAGGGGGTCACTGTCTATGTACTCCTCAATGGACTGGGTGAGATCGTCTCCTCTGGTGAATAAGACCGTGATGAAGTCTGCTGATTTCTTGCCAAAGCACTTCTTGATGAGATCCACGCTGTCTTTTTCCTCTTTTGTAAATCGACCGATCTGCAGAACCAGTAAGATCACATGAGGTCCAGGAGACACCAAGCTGATGCAGTTCACAAGCTCCTGCTGAACGACGTCATTGGACACAGACGTGTCGAACAACCCGGGGGTGTCGACGACCACGACAGGCCGACCGTCAACGTTTTTTGTTTTTTTCTTGCAAAACCTGGTCACTGACTTTGAGCTGCATGAAGATTTAAAAAGTTCTTCACCCAAAATGGTGTTTCCAGCAGAACTTTTCCCACTGCCAGTCTTCCCTATCAGGACTATCCTGAGAGCCTCCGTGCTCTGTTTTATGGCTTCAATTTTAGGCTTATTATAACACTTTTCTTGCTCTACAACCCTCTTCATGAGAACCTTGGTGAACATGTCCTTGGTGAAACATCTGGGCTCTTCATATCTGATGCGACCAACATCATCTAGCAGCTGTGGGACCTGCTGATTGTCCTTGATGTTGAGGACCATGCCCCCCCCCCCCCCCACAGCTCTGACGGAGCTCCTGGATGTCTTTGCTATTCTCCACAAAGTTAACAACGTCTGGATGGGTGGGATCTGACTCCACGGTGAACAGAATCATGGTGAAGTCATTGACTCGAGAGCTGAAGGTGTTCTGGATGGTCTGCAGCTCCCTCTTGTCCTCATTGGTGACACGACCCACAGGTAGGACCAGGACGAAGGCGTGGACGCCCTCAGGTCCACAGAGGGAGACACACTTGAATGATTCCTCCATCACTTTCTCTGGAGGTTTTCCACCCAAGGCAGGCAGCTCCACCAGGGAAACCCGACGTCCACACACCTCTCCTTGATTCTGGACACACACTGGTGAGTCGGAGACTGAATGATGGTCTCTTTCACCTAAAATGGCCTTGGCTGCCGAGGTTTTCCCTGCTCCTTGCCTCCCAAACAGAACCAGGTTTAAAGAGGGTTTCACGTGCTCAGTGAAGGTGAGAAAGGTCCCTTCATTTTCATCAACAATGTTCTCAATCTTCTCCATTAGCTGTGTACGATTGTTATCGACCATGTTGTACCTTCTTCCTCTGCAGTCGTGAAGCAGCTGATTTACCTCAGAACTTGGCTGATGTTCTACATGTGTGAAGATGATCATTAACCGTTTAAAACCATCCTGATCAAACAATCTCAGAGTGAAGTCCAGTCTTTGTCTGTCCTCTTGAGTAAACTCAGAAGGATTCAGCAGCAGCAGCAGAACATTTGGTCCAGGGAAGCACGAACCTGCACATGCTTTCATCTCTTTTCTGACATCCTGTTCAGACATAGTGAAAATGTTTGCTTTAGCGACTGTTACTGCTCTTTCCTTCCACTCACAGGGTTTGGTTGGCCCGCGGATATGGGTTTTGAAGCAAGTAGAAACCTTTTCCGTGGTAATGAGCTTAGAAATTGTTGTTATTTTGTTGTCACTTTTCCCAAGCAGTACAATCCTGAGTGAAGAGGCTGCAAACAAATTGAAAGAGAGAAAACATAAAGTTTAAATTACAGGTCAGAGTTGGAGACATTGGCCACTCATGAAGAGTTTTAATTATAACTAGAAAATTTCAGGAAATTTTGATATGGGCATGCCCTACCGCCCATTCGACCCCTCTCGCTGCTTTGGTTTGGGGCTGTAGTGTTTGTGTTCGGGGTGGTTCTATGTCAGTTTGAGGTGTTTACGGTTGTATTGCATTCATTCTTGTGCTCCCAATAGTTATTATTGGGGCACGCTTTTTGGCGTCTAGCGTTGCCACGGTAACGCTTTTGACTGAGAAAAGAAATGCCCATTGAGGCAACATGGAAACACATCTAACGATGTATGCCATGCATGGGTGCATGTTCCGGTTCAGGCTACGTTAACGGATAGGGTTTTTTTTTCACCGTGGTAAAAAACCCCATCCGAATGAATGGGGCCATTTGGCATGGATTTTGACATAAAATTTCCTTAAATCACAGCTTCATGAAATTTGAATATGTTAAAGTCCACAGCGTGCCGAGTCGGGAAATATTTGTATGATGTCTCTACGATAACCTGTTGCCTAGCAACAAGCATCCAAAGTCAAATGTAAATAAAAAAAAAATGAAAGGTAAATATCGAGTTTGAACAATGTCTCTACGAAGTTCGGCCGAGCAATAAGCTTCCGAATTTTCGCCTTTTTTTTGCTTTTTGGCATCTAGCGTTGCCACGATAAAACTTTTGACTGAGAAAAGTAATGCCCATCGAGGCACGATGGAGATGCATCTAACGGTGTATGCCATGCATGGGTGCACGTTGCGGTTCGGGCCGTATTAACGGACGAAAAAAGAGTGCGGAATAATAATAATAAGGAAGAAAAGGGAAACCTTTTCTGTATACTAATATACTATATATTTTTGGGGATTTTTTTTTTCTATATCAGAGCGGGGTCATGCTGTACACCCGCTGGTGCGCAGTGGGACTTTTGTGACTTTAGCTTGTTAGCAAAATATATAAAAAATAGTAGGATAATAGCCATTTAAATTGTGCAAAAGTAGTGCAACACTGCCATCTATTGGCGCAGTGGTTGGCGAGGGGTCGCACAGACCAGTGAGGATTTCACTGTGGTAAGTTGTGGTCTTGCATGGTCCAGGATGTTAATTGATTTTATTTCGTTTCAAAAGTTAATGTTTTGATTTTTGCCGTGTAATATTCTTACAAGGATCTAAGCTAACTGTCTGTAGAAAAGACTGTAATTATTTGTTACTAAAATTGTGTGTTTGAAGATCGGATAAACTATTTTTTGTGTTAACCTAGCTTAATTGGTTACACGTGTTTCATGTGTTATTCAGACGGTATCCTGAGACCACTGCAGATCCCCTGTCTTCATACCACTGTTGTTAAATGTGTGTTGCAGAGCTGAGGAATAAAGATACCTGTAGTCTACCTGGTTGGCATCTGTCTTATGTGGAAGCGACAGTAGTGTGGAGCTGCATCTTCTCACATACAGCTGTGACCCGTCCCATATATATATATATATATATATACATATACATATATATATATACATATACATATATCTATCTATCTATCTATCTATCTATCTATCTATCTATCTATCTATCTATCTATCTATCTATCTATCTATCTATCTATCTATCTATCTATATATATATATATATATATATATATATAAATATACACACACACACACATCTCGCTGCTAACTCACGAACAAAGGTCTGGACGTCTTTCTTAACGTCCTTCTCTATTCCCACCTAGGTAAAATATCTGGGGCCTCATTTAAAATGGACTGCGTAGGAGTCATACTAAAAGTGCACGTACACTCAAAAGCCGAAAATGCCGGGCGCAAAAAAAAATCCGGATCAATAAAACCATGTGCATGCAGATTTGCACGCAACGTTCCTTTATGAATCACAGGCCAGCTGGAAGGCTGCGTAGCTGAATCCACCTCATATCCCGCCCTCTACACGCCCATAAATGCATATGGATGAGCCTACTGAGCATGCGCAGTGGCTTCCTGCAGCCTGTTTGGCGTCAGAATGAATGAGAGGGAGCAGCCACCGTGACACTGACTTTCACGTAGACCTAGATGTTGTAGATGAGGTGGAGGACAGGAAAACTACATTATTTGGTGGTCACAGTAAAAGTTAGAATAAGTATATTAATAGTATACAAAAAAATAAAGCGAGTGAGTGGCAGCACGCCGTTGCTGCGCTAAACGCCGTGAGTTCCCCGGCGCAACAAATTGCAAATTATCAAGACACTGTATGAAAGCGATACAAAAACGGGCCCGCAGCCCCGCAGCCCCGCTTCACCCCCCGCTCCCCCTCCTCCTCTCCCTTCTCCCCTCAGAGCTGCTCAGGGCTGATTTATGGTTCTGCGTCACCAACGCAGAGCCTACGGCGTAGGTGCGCGTCACTGCGTACCCTACGCCGTAGGCTCTGCGTCGTTTTAATGCGGGACCCTAATTTAGGCAACATACACCCGCACGTAAAGGTTTCACGCGCACGTAAAACTCATATATATGAAAAAAAATCTGATTCCCTTTAGGGAAGAAATGAGGGGCTCCGTGGGGCCCCTAAACGCAGCCCCTCATTTGTTCTGTCCTAAAGCGGTGGGTGAAGAGGAGGCTGCAGCTCCAGCAGCACCAGAGTCCTGATTGACTGAGCTTCACACACAGAGGAACACGATCAGCGCTATTTTATTTTATTATTTTATTATTTTAAGTCTGATATATGTTGTGATATGTGATGACATTATTAAGAGTATGACATGAATCTGGCTTCATTTCACCACCTCACAGCCTGCGCCAGTTCCCCGTGTCTTAAGTAAATTATTTTACTTTTTCGGTTAGTTTTTTCTTTTTAGATCCGAGGCTTTGCGTAGATGGCAGCTTCCGCAACTTTCAGGCGCTTTTTCTGCGCAAGCAAGCTTTATAGATGAGGCCCCTGAGCAATAAGCCAAGACTTTATAAAATCTAATTTCATCCATCCATCCAGGTTCAGGTCTCAAGCTGAGCAGAGATGTCCAGATCTGTCTGCCAGCCACTTACTCCAGCTCTGCCAGAAGCACATAGGTGTTCCCTTGGCAACTGAAAAATCTCTATCGTTTTCTGGGTCTGTCACATAGTCTGCCCATTTGGATTCTTTATATCAGTTTCTAAAGTACATTTTGGTATAGCCAATAATACAATCAATATGTGTATAAGCACAGACAACAGTCAAAACCCTTTACCCGACAAGGACAACAAGTAAAACCAACCCCACTTGCCACCAATCACTCAGGGTGACCACAGATCGCAATATTTAAGAAACATCAACATTTTTCAATTAACCTTGAAAAAATATGCCTTTTGATATTTTACTTCATAGTTTCAAAGTTCACTTACGGTTATAGAACGGATGCTTGATAGATCTCATTCCTGCAAATAAAGAAACATAAAAATTACACTTAGGAATAAGTAATTTCCTTAGGTTTTAATTCAATCCACAGTTGCAGGAGCTGCATGCTGGCCTGCGGTCCCCACCCCCGGTCATCCCGTTGCTGCTTCCACCTGCCTGCTGTGCTGTTGCCGTCCCTGACCCACCAGTCTGGCCCTCGGCAGGAGGGTCCCCCCTTATGAGCCTGGTCCTGCTCAAGGTTTCTTCCCTCCTAAAGGGGAGTTTTTCTTGCCACTGTTTGGCTTAAGGTTTTTCTCCCACTAGGGGAGTTTTTACCTGCCATTGTTTATGTAATAACTGCTCGGGGGTTCATGTTCTGGGTATGGGTCTCTGGAAAGCGTCTAGAGACAACTTTGTTGTATTAGACGCTATATAAATAAAATTGAATTGAATTGAATTGCTTTGACCGGGTCAGTGAACTCCCTGTCTTCCCCTCTGAATGTGACTCAGAATCACGCTGGAAACAGAATCCCGTACCGGACTCCCTCTCGGAAATGTCCGCTTTCAGAGAAAGAAGGATTTCTGACTTCAAGCCTGCAACGTCCATTTTTCCTGGGGCAGGTGAGGGAGGGGTTACTTTAGCTGGGATCTTGGCAGTACTCGGATCCCAGGAGGTGTTGGGCCTTGTGTTGGAGGATCCAGAATACTTGAATTTATTCCGCCTCGTTTCCATCTGGACGTCGCCGTGGATTTGTTAGGTTGTCCGGTTGCGTTTAGAAACGGTTTACTGTAACTTTTTTCGCTTAAACTAGAGGCTCAACGGGAGCTTGCGTCAAACACAGCTTACTCCATGGCGGCCATCTTGGCTCCCCCCAATGGAAAGATATTCTAATATTATATAAAAAAAGCCATTCGTAAAGCCAGAACAGCTTATTATTCAATGTTGATAGAGGATAACAAAAGTAACCCACGTTTTCTGTTCAGCACTGTAGCCAGGCTGACAAAGAGTCACAACTCTGTTGAGCCGTGCATTCCTGCAGCTCTCAGTAGTGAAGACTTTGTGAGCTTCTTTAACAGTAAAATCACGAGAATTAGAGAAGAAATCAACCAGCCGGTTGTGGGCGTTTCTTCAGCTTTAGCGACTTCCCTAGGCTCTGACTTGACTCTAGACCAGGGGTTTTCAATTCCGGTCCTCGGGCCTCCCTGCCCTGCATGTTTTAGATGTTGTCTTGCATCAATACACCTGATTCTAATTAATGGTCCTCATTAGTTTGTCATCGAGGTCTGTACAACTCTGTTGATTACACAGCTCCTTATATCATGGTGTGCTGAAAGCAGGGTAGCATCTAAAACAAGCAGGGCAGGGGGGCCTGAGGACCGGAATTGAAAACCCCTGGTCTCGACTGTTTTGTTCCTATAGACCTCCCTGAGCCGACCTCAGTCGTAAATAGAGCTAAATCAACCACATGTATGTTAGACCCCATCCCGACTCCACTATTCAAAAATGTTTTCTCTTATTGGTGCGACAATACTGGACCAAATCAACCTATCCCTAGACTTAGGATGTAACCACAGGTTTAGTTGCAGTAATTAACCTTTACTTAAAAACTTTCTCTTGACCCAGACATTTTAGCTAATTATAGACCAATTTCAAACTTTCCATTTGTATTTAGAATTCTGGAAAAGGATCGTTGCTGTTATGGTTTTCGAAACCCCCACCTCTGCACTCTACTGCTGGAGTCCCTGCGCTATCTATTGCACCATAGTCAGTCACTCGGGCTCACCTCAGCGTTTTCCTTCCTGGTGACGAGCTGGCTGGGTGTGGGCCCTGCACACCTGCATCCATTTTTCAACCACCAGAGTCTTCAAGTACTCTGTCTTACCTTCCCATAGAATTATCTGATCTACAGTGTCTATCACCCACCATCCCCATTGGTCTGGGATGTTTGTTTGGTAACCTACACCCGCCGGGACGCTGACTACTCTTATGGATTTCCGAGAAAATACACAACAGAAAATATTTGACTATTCAGGTCCAGCCACATAACAAACTGCCTTTGTGACTAAATATCAGAGGTGATATTGGGAGGCGTCTTCAAAAAGAAAAGAAAAGAAAAGGAGCACAACACAAACTTTTATATGCATGACAAATGATGTAAAGATATTTTGAAACATACCAGCTTCTCGAACAGCATCCAAGTTGATCCTGACTCCCTTGTCTTCTTTCAGGTTTTCAGAGGAGCTGGGCATCTCAGACTTTGCATCTACATATATATCGCAGGTCACATGAGCTCTATCACATGTTTTCATAATCCTGCCCATAACTGTAAACAGCTCTGAACGTTGAAGGTTCTTATGCAACATCAACCTCTGATTACATTTACTCATCAGTTCTCCATACTGTGGATGTTGCTGAGGTTTGTCTATGCCACCTGATCCGTCTGGTATTAAGACCAGAATATGGTTGTAAACCTGGTCACCATAAAACTGCAGGGCTGATTGGAGCCTCTTCTGTTGCTGCTCAGTGAAGCTTTCAGGCTGGAGAACCAGCAAGAACATGTGAGGTCCAGGATCAGAGAGTTTCACCAAGTCTTCTACAAACTCATTAAGTTTGCTTTCAAGAATGTCAGGATGAAAAAAATTTGGTGTGCTGATTACAACCATTTTTTTGTCTCCAATAAATTCGCTAAGTGATACACAGCGCTCTGGTTCTTCTTGGGGGTTGAACCAGATCTTGCTGAATATGAAGTTCCCCACAGAACTCTGTTCAGACCAGCTGTTCCCCAGCAGAACAACCCTCATCTCAGTCACTGGAGGATGAAAAAGAAGTTTGTACTTACTTACGCAAATTAAGCATATTGTGACGTACATGAAGAAAAGAAATTCAGAAATATTTAACATACTTAGAGGTGGCAGAAATTCAAGACTATTTCTGCGCTTAGTGGATGTTTCATGTTCTGTAAGAGTAGGGACAAAGAAAACATTTAAGGAATGTTAAAGTTTGGAAACTTAAAGAAGTATAAAAACATCTATCTATATTTCTGTCTGTGGTTCTGATGTTGTCAGGGTTTGACATTTCCCCCAGTTTATGTTTTCAGTTCTGCTCCTCCTGTTTCCATCTGCCCTGATTGTCTGCACCTGTGTCTCGTTACCCCCTTGTTTATATCTGGTCTTGTCTTTCCCTGCTCCATGTCGGTCCGTACTGTTTCCTCCCTCCATGTGTCCTGTTTTTGGTTTTTGCTCTCTTGTTTTTGTTAATCCTGCTCTGCAGTGTTTTTGGTTCTTGTTTTTGGTAAAAAAAATCCTGTTTTTTTGCAACTCCTGCCTCTTGCTCTCCTGCATTTGGGTCCTCAACAAACCACACCCGTGACAGATGTGGCCCTTTAGTGTTGCAGATCCTGCACACTCGCCAGTTTTTCATTTAGGTTGGTCTCCACCACACACAAACATGCTTTTACTTCCTTTCTGTTTCTACTTTTCTTTCCATCTTACCCACTTTTTATTTTCTTTGACATTTTGGTTTAAAATTCTAGGACTAAACCGCAGAACTGTTGAAGAAAACAGTTTACCGTATTTTCGCAACCATGTGGAAAGGCGCAGCCTCAGTTTTGTGTGTCATTTCTGTATTTAAAACACATACGGCGCTGTTTGAATTATTCTAGTAAGTTATCATGCTTGCTATTAACAGAACGTATGATAATTTGCTTACGCCTGTGACACACTGATAAAACAATGCTGTGTTAAGTGATTAAAAAGTGCTGCACAAGAAGTTTCCTGATTATCAGCATAAAGCAGAAATCTGCAGAGAAGAGGAAACTTCTTGTTACTAACAAACAAGAACAATCTATACCTTTCCACTGACTGCAACCACTCCCTTCCCCCCTCCCTTTAGGGGCGCAGTCAGCTCTGTAAACTAGGGTACACCCAGAGTGAATAAAAGCAAGGAAGCAGCAGAGACAAATCAGAGTATGTCGGAGATTTTACACGTCTCGACTGCTCTCCTTGCGCAAGCCATTTTTAATTGTGTTTGTGTCTCTTTTTGTCTCCAGAAAGTTTGATGATACAAATGTTAAGTGTATGAACCTAACAGGCGCACCGAACGAAAAGGCGCCGTCTACACACACACAAACATACTAGTGTGCGTATTTAAAAATAGAGCGGGAGCAAAACTTAGTTTGATTGTGTTTGATTTAAGTTACTACAATTGTTATTGCATTAATCAAACCCATCGAAATCTTCATCCTCCATTTCTGCATTAAACAGCTGCACAAAATCAGCTGTGCCAGTTCCACTTTCCTCGCTGTCGGAGTCACTTTCGGTGCCGTGCGGCCCCTCGGAAATGCCGGCTTTTGCGAAAGCTCAACAACAGTCCAGACCAGCAGATCCGTCAGCCCACGTTAGCATCTACAATCCATCAACAGTAAACGACAGAGCCCGCAAACCTGAGTACCTCAAGTCTCTGGATGTCGTAGGTCTTGGTTGACACGCCTCTGTGACATGGAAGAAGGGGACAGAGCTGTGGGGGGCAAACCGGGGTGGTGGTCCCTCTGTTTAAAAAGAGGGACCGGAGAGTGTGTTCCAACTACAGGGGGATCACACTTCTCAGCCTCCCCGGGAAAGTCTACGCCAGGGTACTGGAGAGGAGAATACGGCCGATAGTTGAACCTCGGATTCAGGAGGAACAATGCGGTTTTCGTCCCGGTCGCGGAACACTGGACCAGCTCTATACCCTCCGCAGGGTGCTCGAGGGTTCATGGGAATTTGCCCAACCAGTCTACATGTGTTTTGTGGATCTGGAGAAGGCATTTGACCGTGTCCCTCGTGCCATTCTGTGGGGGGTCAGTGAGTTCAGGTCCAGGTCTGGTTCTGGTTCTCGTTGCCAGCAGTAGATCAGACTTGTTCCCGATGCATGTTGGACTCTGGCAGGGCTGCCCTTTGTCACCGGTTCTGTTCATAATTTTTATGCACAGGATTTCTGGGCGTAGCCAGGACTTCCGGGCGTAGCCAGGATTTCTAGGCACAGCCAGGGGCCGGAGGGGATCTGGTTTGGGAACCACAGGATTTCATCTCTGCTTTTTGCGTATGACGTTGTCCTGTTGGCTTCATCGAACCGGGAACTTCAGCAGGTGCTTCGGCGTTTAGGATGTGAACAAGCATGTTCAAAACCGAGGCCATGGTTCTGTACCGTCAAGTACAGAAACAATTGACACAAAAAAGGCCAATCTTGCAAGTAAGATTTAAACCATTGAACCACAGTGCCGGTAAGTCCCACCCACTTTTCCAGTCTGCTGAGAAGAATGTTATGATCAACTGTGTCAAATGCAGCACTGAGATCCAGTAATACCAGAACAGAGGATTTGCCTGCATCATTATTCAGATGAATATCATTTAGGACTTTGATGAGTACAGTCTCAGTGCTGTGGTGTGGCCGAAATCCAGACTGAAATACATTAAAGAGGTTGTTTTGCATCATGAAAGCATGAATTTCCTGGAAAACAACCTTTTCAATGATTTTCCCCAAAAATGGCAGATTTGATATTGGCCTATAGTTACTAAGTGTTGTAGCATCCAGATTAGATTTCTTTAGGTTTTATTACTGCAGTTTTCAAGGCCTAAAAGAACTGGCCTGTTTGAAGAGAAGTATTTATTATCTGCAATACATCCGGAGCTATGCAGTTAAAAACTGTTTTGAAAATTCTCAATTTCTTACTGCTTTGCTTTGTCTTTAATTATTGCTGTTTAACTCGTGTCTACACTGGTTATTCTAAATTGGAGTTTCAAAATTTAATAAATTTTAAATCCTGTAAATTTGGTCGTGTAAGTCTGTACAAAAGTGAGGGAGACCTGCCAGTCAGGCCGATCAAGCTGAAAAATCAGCAAATTCTGGTCCCCGACCGATCAATTGGTGCATCTCCAATTTTATGGTCTTGGTATCAATGTCAGACTCACCATAAGGAGAAGATGACGACTCTGCCATGTCCCTACTCTGGTAGGAAGTCGTTACAGTACCAGATGATCTTGTCTGTCTGCTGGAGGAAACAATGCAAACATTATACTAGAAATTGTTTCAAATGTTTACATTTTTGTTGTGGTCTGAATAACAGAAGGGCAGTGTCAATAATATTTATTCTATTATAATTGATCACACATCGATACATTTATGATCATAAAGCTGATTATAAGTCAGCTGCCCTAATTAGGGACAGTGCGAAGGCTCATTGTATCTGTAGGAATTTTTTTTTTCCCCTCATTTTTATTTTTCTTCTTTCTCCTGTATCATGTCGCATCTTAAAGAAAAGTCTCTTGGCGCCATGGCCCAAACCGAACAGGAAGTCAGCCAATTTTTAATTAATCGTGTAATTTTGGCAAAATGTATGCCATTCCTTCGGCAGTTAATACGGCCCGAACCGTAACGTGCACCCAGGTGTGTTAAACATCAAAATGTGCGTCTCAATCCTGCAACGATGCGCATTACTTTTCTCAGTCAAAAGCGTTACCATGGCGACGATAGACGCCAAAAAGCGCGCCCACCCTTCATCCAATTGGTCCATATTTGATAGTTCCTACTTTCTGCCATAACTTTTGAATGGTTTGACGTAAAGACTCGTGGGTGGAGTCATCAGACTCTGTATTGAGTACTTGACCTTCATTAGTGCAAAATAGTCCCCCCTTTTCTTCTGATTGGTCAATATTTTTATAGTCCCTATTCTCCACCATAACTTTTGAATGTTTTGACATAGTCGTGGGTGGTGTCATCTGACTCAATTTTGAGTACTTGACCTTCATTGGCATGAATTAGCCCCACCCCTTTTTCTGATTGGTCGATATGTGATACTTCCGATTTTCTGCAATAACTTTTGAATGGTTTGACATAAAGACTCTTGGGTGGTGTCATCGGACTCAATTTTCAGTCCTTGAACATAATTGCTGCAAATTAGCCTCGCCCCTTCTTCTGATCGGTCGATATCTGATAGTTCCTACTTTCCGCCATAACTTTTGAATGGTTTGATATAGAGAGTTGTGGCTGGTGTCATCCGCTAAATGTCCAGCCCTGAAGAATCTACATACAAGTCATACAAGCTTCCACTGCAGCCTCAACGTGCACAAGGGTGCGAGGGCCCATTCATCGCTGCTTGCAGCTTTAATTCTCGTTGTATTTGCTCCCACTTGGCTCCATACTTAGGAAGCATGGGATTTTTTTATCATTGTTATGCAGATGACAGTCAAATTTTATTGGATGTCTCTGAACTTTTTAAATTTTAATGAAAAAAAGACTGAACTGATGGTTTTTGGTAGCGCCGCTGGAACATTCCAGATCTGGGCTCTTTGACCCGGCATGTAAAACATCACCAACCTTGGGGTAAAAGTGGATGCAGCTCTCAAGCTTGACAGCCAGATCAGGGCGGTGGTCAAATCAAGTTTTTATCATTTGCGGCAGCTGGCTAAAATAAAGCCAATTCTTTCAAAACAGCTCTAAATAGTTATCCATGCCTTTGTCACCACTCGGCTGGACTATTGCAATGCCCTTTGTGTCGGTTAGTGCTTCCTCCATCTCCCGTCTCCAGATGGTCCAGAAGGGGCGCTGTAATGGCGACAGGTGGAGAGTGTCTCGCTGTGTGTTAAGTCTGCGTTAAGTCTGTTAAAGTTTATCCAAATCTGTCAAAGTTGAATGAGTTGCAACTGATTGCAGTACGACTGTGACTTTGTTAAGAACACTTGCTAAGAACACTTTTTTGATAATGGGGAAGACCGTGCTGCTGTTCCTGCTGCTGCTATTGCTCTGGACAGCTGATTCGCTTATGTCGGCGTCGGGGACTTTCAGAGGTGATATTCTGCGGTACTCCCGGAGTGATCTCCTGCTTCTTCGTCATATGGATTACCCTGCACCGACCCTGGACAGCTGTCGGGAGCTTCTACTGGGACAACCCGGATCGAGCCGAGACCACCACCGATCAGGTACGAAGAGGAAGCGGGGAAGGAGGGGAGGCGTGAGGCAGAGACTAAAAAGACTCAGCGGTACCCTAAAAACTCCACCGCTCCCATCCATCCTGCTTGCAAATGTCCGTTCTTTACGCAGTAAACTGGACGAACTACATGCAAACATATCCTGCCAGTGGGCATACAAAGAAGCAAGCCTACTCTGCTTCACCGAAACCTGGCTTGACAACACGATCACTGATTCGCAACTCGATCTGGATGGATTTGGAATTCCGCTCAGATTGGACCGGGATACTGGGAGTAGTCTGAAAAAACATGGCGGTGGGCTGTGTGTGTACTTTAACAAACAATGGAGTAGATCTGCTGATTTGAAATACTCCTGCTGCACACCTGACGTAGAGATCCTTGCTGTGTCGTTTAGACCGAAGTATCTCCCCCGGGAGTTTGGTCAGCTGGCTCTAGTGCTTGTTTACGTTCCTCCCTCTGGAAACGTCAGAGGCCGTCACAGGGTCCATCAGATAGAAAACACATCACCAGACTCCCCTGTTTTCATCTTGGGGGATTTTAACAGTTGCAGGCTAGACAAAACTCTTTCAACATATCAGCAGTATGTTACTTGCCCCACCAGAGGTGATAAAACAATTGACCTCTGCTACGGTAATGTAAAGAATGCATATAAAGCGTACAAAAAAACCTCCACTACATTACCTTCTGTGAGGAAATAATTGTCCCAACCAAAATTGTAAAAGTATTCCCTAATAATAAGCCGTGGATCACGAAAGCCTTGAAAACCACTCTAAATGAAAATAGCATTCATCTCAGGAAACAGGACTGAGTCAAAAATTATTCAAAATAAATTGAACAAACAAATAAAATCTGCCAAGAGAGCTTACAAGGATAAAGTTGAGAAGCTTTTTCTTGAAGGCAAAGCCAGGGATGCCTGGGCAGGCGTGAAAACACTGGCAGGCCTTCCCAACAGAAATCCTACCACATCAAGGATGGGGCAAAAGACAGTGTCTAAATGGCAGAGAGCCTGAATCAGTTTTACTGTAGATTCGACCAGTTGGACTACTCACGGGAGCGGCAGGAGCTAATAACTGAACTCACTCCACTGACTCTCTCCAATGGAAACCTGGAGCTGCAGCAGGTGGATGTTGAAAAGGTTTTTAGAAAGATAAAGCACCAGGACCTGATCAGATCAGTGGACGCTTGCTGAAAGTCTGCTGCAGTCAGTTGTCTGGTGTTTTCTGCTCTCTCTTTAACCGCTCCCTGGCCGAACACTCTGTCCCATCACTCTGGAAATCTGCCATTGTCTGTCCAGTAGCCAAAAAGACCAATCCAACTCGTAATAATGATTATCAACCTGTGGCATTAACATCACTGGTTATGAAGAGCTTGGAGAAGCTTGTTCTTTCTCAGCTTCAGGAAGAGCTCAGTATGCGTGCTGACCCTCTTCAGTTTGCTTACAAGCAGCACAGGGGTGTGGATGATGCTGTTCTCATCATGCTGCATGAAACTTTCACTCATCTGGAGAAGCCCAAGTCCTTAATCAGACTGGTCTTTGTGGACTTTTCTAGTGCATTTAATACGGTGCAACCCCATTTGATGGGCAGGAAACTGTTGAAACTGGACACCAATCCGCATCTGATCCTCTGGGTCCTCTCATTTTTAACAGACAGACATCAAAGGGTTCGGGTCAATGGTCACCTCAGCTCATCAAAGTTACTTTCCACAGGAGCCCCCCAGGGTTCTGTTATCTCACCGGTACTTTACACTCTATACACTAATGACTGTAGGAGTACGAGCCCTGGCATAACATACATGAAATACTCTGACACTGTTATTGAATTGAAAAAAAAATTGAATTGAATTGTTATTGTGGACACTACCAACTCAGAGGGTCGGGCGCAGCTTAGATGAACATTTTTGCAGAGTGGTGCAGGCAGAACTGTCTGGACCTCAACACCACCAAAACTAACTGGTTGTTGACTTTCGGAGAGGTCCATCCAACATCCCCACTATCTCTGTCAACAATCAGCCTATAGAGAGGGTTGACTCATATAGATATTTGGGGACAGTAATCGACCACAACCTCACCTTCCAACCTAACTCTGAATCCATGTCCTTAAAGTGCCAGCAACGCCTCTGTTTTCTTAGAAACCTCCGTAAACTTCAAGTCCACCAATCAGTCCTGACAGCATTTTACAAGTGTTTTATTGAATCAGTTTTAACTTTCAACATAACAGCTTGGTTCGGATCCTCATCTAACATTCACCGTAATAAACAAAATTATTACATTGAGCAGCAAAATAATTGGACAGAAGCAGGAATCACTGATGGGCATCTATAACAGAAGGACTAAACGAAAGGGACAACAAATAGCCTCAGACATCACACACTCACTCTACAGTCAGTATAAGCTCCTCCCTTCAGGTCACAGATACAGATCACTAAAATTCAGGACAAACACCATGTCAAACTTCGTGCCCTCATCAATCAGACTCATAAACAGCTGATTTTATCTATTTATATTTGTACCCGCTTTTAAACATTTTTTAAAATCATTGTATTTATTACGCACTTAATGGGGGACTTATTTTTTTTATCTCTTTATTCTCTCATATTTTATCTATGCTATGGTTTACAGCATCTAAGTCCAGCAGTATTTGTGATTGCCCAAATGTATGTTGCTTTATATTGATTGTGTGGTTTGTTTCTGTACTGTCCTGTTGCATATGTTATCTGTACACGCAATGTTGCTGATGCTTTTCCACAAATGAAGTTCCTAACGGATAAATAAAGTTATTTATTTTATTATTATTATGCTGCAGCATTTCCCCCATTTCAGCCTCCCTCAACTGGCTGCCCATACAGTCTAGGATTCATTTTAAAATGATTTTATTTGCTTTTAAATCCTTGAATGGTCTTGCCCCGCCGTACCTCTCTGAGCTTCTACACCCTTATACACCCAGTCGCTCTCTCAGATCAGCTGATCAGCTGCTCCACTGTAGTACTACAGTACTAGAGTACTACAGTAGATCAGCTGATCTACTGTAGTACTACAGTAGATCAGCTGATCTACTGTAGTACTACAGTAGATCAGCTGATCTACTGTAGTACTACAGTAGATCAGCTGATCAGCTGCTCCTGAGAGCCTGAAACTAAGAGGAAGCTCAGAGGGGACGGCGCCTTCGCTGTTGAAGCTCCAAAACTTTGGAACAACCTGCCTCAGCAAATCAAACAGGCCTCCTCTCTGTCTGGTTTTAAATCTCTTCTCAAAACCCACCTTTTCTCCTTGGCTTTTAACACCTAGAAACACAGTTGAGTTTACTTTATCCTTTTATTCTTTTATCTTCTATTCTATCCTATTTTATTCACTTAACTTATCAAGATTGGTTTATTTATGTGTCTTGTGTTTTACAGTGTTTAGTGTTTGTTTTCCATTCGCCTGTCCAGCACTTTGGACCATGTTGGTGTTTTTAAAGTGCTTTATAAATAAACCTGACTTGACTTGACTTGAATCATGGTAGAGCAGTAAAGGTAAGACTTTTTTGGGGCACCAGATGGGGTGGGGAGGATCTGGCCGGAATAACGTGATGCTCCCACGCGCTTCGTGCGGCCAGAGAAGCCCCACACTGTCTGGTGAAAAGAAGCTGCTGCTCACTCCTCAGGATAAGGAGGAGACCTGAGCTCAGTGCAGGAATTCCTGGGGTTGGTAGAGGATGGTAATGCCCAGGACTGACTTAGGGAGGAGCACTGGGGGATAAAATGGGGAAAAAAAAAACGGGAATAAAATATATATATATAAAAAAAAAAGATCATAAGAAATGGAAATAAATAAGAGTTGTATTGATACCGATACCACGATCAACTCACTGATGCTGCTGAAAATAAGGGTATAATTATCTGAGTATTTAGTTCTGTGAATCAGCAGATAAATAATTCTGCCCTACAACTTCCTGTCTGGAGCCAGTGAAGATGTTTTGTGAAGAAGGTTTGTAGCATTTGCATTTTGTAAGCTCATAGTATTGGAACATCTCTAAAATAAATGTGCCTCTAGAAAACAAGAGATGTATTAAGAAATGGTCCTTGCGTTATTCCGTTTGATGTTTACAACTCATGAGTTGAATGTGGGTCTTGATTTGACCAGTGTGGTTAAAATGATAATGTGATATAAAACAAAGGAATAGATGTTGTATTATTTGAATTGTAAATCTATCCAGCAAACTTGACAAATCAAGATGTGATTCATTTCTAAATAATACACATTTTTATTGTTGGCTTAGATTGCCTTAGATTTCTGTCTAGGATTAATAAAGTAGTATTTAATTGACTTGAATCGTATAATTATAAATTAGTTCTATTAAGTAAAGCTGAATTTGCTATTGAATTTAGTGTCCTCTAGTTTCTACTTAGGATTTGAAAAAAATGACAAATCCATTGAATAATTGCATTCATAAGAAACATTACAAGAAATAACATTTAAAACTCACTGTGATGGTTAAATCTCAGCCTATAAATCCCGTCAGATCAAAATGTCGGCTTGTATTTTTTACCTGACGGTTCAGCAAAATTGGTCACAGTCAGTTTAAGGAGGCATTTTTCTTTTCTTTACTCACCAGCTCAGACTTTTCTTCAGCAGTTCTTCCTTTATCAACTGACACTTAACAGCTAAAAACTGAAACACTTCACAAGAGAAAAGCTGTTTTACCAGCAGAATAAGAAGGCGGTGCTCTGTACACGTATGATGGCTATCAACTGCTGCCGATTAAGTTACTTATTAAATGAACCCCTGACGCAGCATTGTTTTTATACTTAATGCTAAAGTGTAAAATATAGAGTAACGTTTTTATTATTATTATTATTATTATTATTATTATTATTATTATTGTTACAAATATTGTTATTGTTGTTACCAGTATAATAACATGTAGACACTCCAGTCATGTCAGTGTAAATCACATATCAATATTTATATGTTAATATTAAATAATGTAATAAGATTTTTGCTTTTCCTCTCTTCATCAGGAATAGTAGTAAAATGACTCAGCAGTACTGGGTTACCTTAAATGACCTCCTGTTGACAACAGTAGGGAGATGGCGTGTTACGGCTCAATGGTTGACCTACTGCCTGCCTGCCTGACTGGTTTGTGATGCTCTACAAATAGTTCATAACAGATAATTCTACATTATCTTGCTCTTCTATCTCACCTCATCTGTCTTTTGTCTTTCTGAAGTAAGTGAAATGTCACTAAACCTGCAGGACCAGCTGTTATCTGGGATCAGACGGACTGGAGGAATACTAACATTTGTATAGAAACAGGCTGTTTGTGTTGGGCTTTAGTTACTGAAGACATGTTAAACTGCTGTTATAGAAAGTAAGATAGCGGCGCACGCAGTTGCAGCAGCTCTCTCAGTCGGTGCTATATTCGGCTGTTCGTGTGTGCATTGATTTTTGTCGAATGAACAACATATACAGTCGTGAAGATCTCCTGATGATCAGAGCCTGCTATGAAGAAGGCGTTACAGTGGAGTTTCAATGCTTGTTGGACACGACCAGACGGCCCACCGTACAAAAAAAAGGCGCTGTTTACACACACATACGGCACGCCGCATTACAACAACACACACACAAGCATACAAGTGTGCGTATTTAAAAATAGAGCGGGAGCAAAACTGAGTTTGATTGTGCTTTATTTAAGTCTTTATTACAAATAACAAATTTTTTTTAAATCACCAATTAATAATCAAAAATTAAAACAAGCACATTCGCGGTAATCGCATTAATCAAACCCATCGAAGTCCACATCCTCAGTTTTTGCATTAAACAGCTGCGCTAAATCAAATATACCAGTTCCACTTTCTTCGCTGTCACTTTCCGTGCCGTGTGGCTCCTCGGAAATGATGCCGGCTTTTGCGAAAGCTGGAACAACAACAGACACGTTAGCCCACGTTAGCCCACGCATCTACAATCCATCCCAGACTGTGGCATAACTTGCTCGGCGCTGCCTTCTACTCTTGGTGAGACTGTGTTCTCCATCGGTCATCCATCGCTCCCACGCCACTGCAGCCTCACTCTGAATGGCGGGTTCACACTGACGTCCAGCGGTTGGAGTTCCTTTGTCAGACCTCCCGGAATAACATCAAGCGCAGCGTTCATTTGTTTCACTTCTTTTTTCCACATCAGCTGTGAGATGGGCACGCATAGCGCCCGTACTTCCCTGTTTAACGTTCTCATGGCCTCAATTACGTCCGCTTTACTATAACAACACACATTGGGCGCACTGCGCTTATAAGGCGCGCCACACGTTTTGAAAAAAATATAAGACGTTTATATGCACCTTATGGTCGTGAAAATACGGTATTTCTTTTTTGTCTTAATGTAATTGAAAAAAATTCTGCCACATCCACTCTTTAATTCAATTGTCAGGGTGTCAGTCATAGATTCAACCCTAACCCTGTTTATTTAACGTCTTTTACATCATAAATTGTCTCTAAGATCTTTCCAGAGACCCAGAACATAAACCCCCTAGGAATTATTACATGAACATAAACAATGGCAGTTGTATTGTGTTCATTATGTCTTCAGATAGATATCCTGATAGATAGATATCCTAATGAAGATAATGTCGAGGATCTGACCAATCGTGTATTAACACTGGAGAAGGAGAATGTCTACCTGAAGGATAAAGTTGATGAGGCTGAAAACAGAAGCCGCTCCTCTAATCTTCGTTTCCTCAATGTTCCTGAACAAAGCGAGGGTAAAGACATGATGGCTTTCCTGGATCAACTTATTCCGCAACTCCTGGGCAAAGAAGATTTCTCCGCAGCAATCCTGATTGAAAGGGCGCACAGCTCCCCCACCTTCAGCTCCAGATTACGGTCCTCTCCTCGGCCCATCCTCGTAAAATTCTTACATTTCCAAGACAAAGTGAGAAACCTGCGTCTTTCACGGGAGAAAGGAGAGCTCACATTTTTCGGAGCTCGAGTCCACATCTATCCCGACTTCAGCGCTGCGCTGATCAATAAACGTCGGCAGTTTGATAACATCAAAAAGAAACTTAATGCCGCTGACATTAAGTACTCGTTGCTCTATCCCTGCACGCTGAGAGTACCTGTTGATGGAAAGACGAAGTTCTTCAAAAATGCTGAAGATGCAGAGACTTTCTTCAATGACTCTATCGGTTCTTCTCCATGACAGCTCTGTAAGTGCTCATTCCGCCAGCTTTGGTTCAAACTTTGCATACAAACTTCCTTCTTTGCATCTCCCCACACAATCGGATCATTGTTGAGTCTTAACTCTTCATTGGTACCTCTTTAGTTATTATTCTTATATTTTGTTGCTTGCAAAGTTACCTTTTGTGAAGGATTTACTGTCCATCTCTTGTGTGTGAGTTCCCTCTGTGTTTGCCATAAACTGCTCTGCCTGTGACGTCATTGTTACCGGGTTCCAGCGGATACTGTCGTGATACTATCGTGATACTGTCGCAACTGGATTTCAGCTGATAACTGTCCATTGCTTTTCATTACTACTGCCCTTGGATGCATATAAGGCATTAACTTTCTTTTCTTTTTCTTTTCTTTTTTTCTGCCTCGCACTTTGTCCCTCTGAGGATGTACGATTATAATTTATGATATTTAATGCTGGCCATTCTATTCTTTTTGTTTGTTTTTTTTTAATTTCTCAGCTCATACTACCACTTGTTGATTATGCATATATTGTTTATCAAAATACTCCAGATACCCATCTTAAACCTCTGACTGTATTATTTAATTCATTATGTAGATTTGTGTTACGTTGTGCTTTCAGAAACACGTCATTGTTTTATGTTTGATTCATTGAACTGGTTTCAACCCAAATCTAGACGGCAATTTCACCGGCTTCACTTCCTTTTTAAATGTGTTTATTTTCACTGTCCTCCATATTTAAAAGAACTCATGATTCTATATAAATCTCCATACTCACTCAGACATATGAATTTTCCTTTTTCCTTTGTTACTAGAATTTTGAAAGCGTTCTATTACCTCTTTTCATTGTTTTAAGTTGGCATTATATTCTCATCTTAAAACAAATTGCCTATGTTTTTAATTTATTTATGTATTTTTTGTGTCCTTTTTTCTATTATTTTTATTTATTTATTTATTTATTTATTTATTTATTTATTTATTTATTTATTTATTTATTTATTTTCTATTTTCTCTCTGTTATGTTATATTTATCTCATTGTTTTGGTTATTTAATTAGTCTACTTTGTAACTACACTTATGTGTGTAGGGGTTGTGGGTGAGCAAGATGTTTGTGTTTGTTTTATGTCATGAAAATGAGATGTAGCATCTCAAGGGGCTATCCTTTAATAAATTCTAATTCTAAATTCTAATCCTATGGTTTCTTTTTTCAGGCAAAGTTCGTACTTCTTACCTTCAATCTGACAGTTTCGGCGGTTCTCCCGACTTCCTCAGAGTGTCACGTGATGGGAAGTGACAACGTCCTTATCCGCTGTTGTTACTATGAAGGCCACTGCCAATCCAGGAAGCAAGAACACACGGAGGCACACGTCAAGCACTGGAAATCTGCAACAAAAACCACAAACGAAACACAAAACCGACACGGGAAGAAGCAGCCAGGGGATCCCGGCGGACCGCGACCCAGGCAAACCCCGGCCACCCGGTCCGGGCCGGACACGTGGCCAGGAGGCCCTCACCCGGCAGGGGGCCAGCCTGCCCGGAGAGACCGCCGACGCGGGCAGGTGCACCTGCCCCCACGAAAGTGGCCCTCCAAGACCAGAGGGGCACCCCGCTGCGGAGGCAGCGGAGGGGACCTGAGACGGGCCCGGGGAGAGGGAACCCCCCAACAGGGCGACACCCGCGCGGGCCCAACAACAGACCCAGGCATCCCATTCATCCATCCATCCATTCATCTATCCGGTATCTATAATAATAATAATGATAATATACTAACCACAATAATGATGATAACAATAATAATGATAATAATATAATAATAATATTAATAACCAGCGTTGTATAGTAATAATATCAATAAATTCTTAAATTTTGTTGTCCTGCCAATGGAGGCCCAAATCCTCCATGGCAGGACCCTTCCATAGCGCATTCTCACCGACACAGACACACAATCACGCACCGTTTCCCCCTCTCCGGGGGGGGTCCAGCACCGCCAGAAGGCACCCCAGGCTGCGCGGCGAACCCCGTCAGGCCCGGGCATTGCAACCCACCTATCCCAGGATAGGGAACGAGGGAACGCGGGTGATGTGGGACCCCCTCCCGGCCCGGGTGTTGAGTGCATGTGATTAATGCCATAAAAACAGGGAGGGGGAGGTCAGGGCATCATGCTGACAAAGATCCCCCCCTCCAGAACTAAGTATCCTTGTTAAATGTATTTATTAAATGTTGAATGTGCAGTGTCTACAGTGTTATTAAAACTGTGAGGCGGGGAGTGCCGGGCCACACGGGACAATGCCCCCCACGCCCCGGACCCCCCGCCCCATCGCCTATGTGCGTATGAGTCGTGTAAGGGGGGGAAGGAGGGGGAGCGGAGGCCGAAGCCAGGAGGCAGGGCCAGCAGAGCCGGCCCTGGAAGGACGCCAACGCTCCCCCACCGGCCATCCAGTTGACGGGGGCCGGCCCTCCGAGCCGGGCCAGGGCCCCACCGTACCTCCACGGGCGCCCCCGGCGCGCGGGAGCCCCCAGGCGGAGGGGGAAATGGTCCATAATCCCTCCATTCATACTGACAACATAAGACATAGACACCTGAGAATGGCTGCACCCCGCCGATGCTCCCGCCCATGCACACCCCGGCCAGGGGAGGTGCACGGAGGTGCAATCCGATCCCCGGATTTGTACTGTATAAGTTGTAAGTTTGGGTTCTTAGTCATAGTAAAAGTATTTAAACATATTTGTGACCAAAAAATCTGGTCGGTGTTAAGAGAGAGATCCGCCTCCCATTTTGAGATCGGGAGAGATACTGAATTATCTAATTTAGACACTAACCTGTAAAGTTTTGATAACAACTTTAAAGTGCTTAGGTTCAATACATCTATTATCCTGGTGGGATGTTTTAAGTCTAATTGGTAATTTTATATGTTTTATTTATGGCCTTAAGTTGTAGGTATTCTAAAAATGTATTACTGCTAATTCCATATTGAACAGTAAGTGTAATGAAAGGTACAAACTGTCCTCCTATAATTACATGCTGTAGATACCGTATTCCTTGATCTCTCCATTGAACAAAGTTCACCATCTTTTTCTTATTTTTCAGGATGTCTAGGTTGTTCCATATGGGTGTACGGTCACATGGAAAAAGTGAATTTTTAACTACTTTAAGAAATTCCCACCAGGCTGTCAGAGTTGTGCTAATATTAATGCTTTTGAAACATTTATGATGTTTAATGCTTTGACTAATAAATGGTAACTCTGAGATTTCTAGCTCATTGCAAAATATTGCTCTGAGTCCAGCCATTGACTATCTAAAGGATGATTTTTCGACCATTTTACAATATACTGCAATGTATTGGCTATGAAGTAATACTGGAAGTTAGGTAACTCTAAACCTCCACATTCTTTGGATTTTTGCATTGTCTTTAAACTAATACGCAGTGTTTTATTCTTCAACAGAAATTTTGATACATATGAGTCCAATGATTTAAACCAAGAAAGAGGGGGTTTGAATGGTATCATTGAAAAAAAATTCCATCTGGAAAGATCATATTCTATTTTCTTTAAAGGCTGAATATAATTTTATTTTATTAACTCTGACAGCCTAGGGGAGATGTTTATGCCTAAATATCTAATGTTCCCTGATTGTAAAGTAGTATTGGCTATATTCCTAAGATTGCAGTTAACACACAAAACTGTGGATTTAGACCAATTAATAGAATAGTCAGACAGAGATGAAAATCCCTCTATAAGTGCAATTGTCTGTGATAGTGAAGTTTGTGAATTCTGGAGGAAGAGGAGTACGTCATCCGCATAAAGACTTATTTTTTGCTCTAATGTTTTGCATTGTATACCTTTAATATTTTGATTTTGTCTAATTGCTGCTGCTAAAGGTTCAATAAATATTGCAAATAGTGCGGGAGACAGAGGGCAATCCTGTCTAGTGCCTCTTTGCAAATTAAAACTTGTAGAGATTTGATCATTTGTCCTTACACGTGCCTTGGGAGATCTGTATAATATTTGTATCCAGTCAATGAAAGCTTCGCGAAATCCAAATTTATGTAAAGTTGCCAATGGAAACTTTCATTTTACCCGATCGAATGCTTTTTCAGCATCTAAAGATATAATAGTAGTTTCCTGTTTATTGATACTCAAATAATCTATAATATTAAGTAATCTACAAGTATTAGTAGAAGTATGTCTACCTTAAATTAAACCTGTGTGATCTGGATGTATAATAGAAGGGGTGACTCTTTTCAGACGTTTGGTAAGAGCCTTGGTGATTATTTTAAGATCTACATTTATCAATGATATTGGGCGGTATGGGAGCAAGGGATCCTTGTCCGGTTATAATAAAAGACAAATATTAGCAGAATTCATATTTAAGGGTAAGCTTTTATTCTCCCTAACATTTAGGATCATTTTATAAAATGTTGGTGCTAATATGCTCCAGAATTCCTTATAGAATTCGGCTGGGAAGCCATCTGGGCCTGGAGCTTTATTATTAGGCATATGTTGAAGAGCTTCATGAACTTCTTCATGAATTGAGAGCAGTGAGTCTAAATTCGTAACCTGCTCCTGATGTAACTTCGGCAGATTAATTTCTCCAAGAAACTCATTGATGGATTGTTCAGATGGTTCAATTCGTGATGAGTATAGTTTATAGTAAAAGTCTCTAAAAACTGAATTTATTAAACAGGGATCATGTGTAACTTCCCCTGATTGGTCCTTGATAGATGTTCTGGTGTTTTTTCTTTGTTTATTTTTAATTTATTGGCTAAATATTTCCCCGATCTGTTGGCGTGTGTAAAGTTTTCCAGGCGGAGCCTTTGTACTAGAAACTGCGTTTTTGCGTCAATTATTTTATTTAATTCTATTTTAGTTTTCACTATTCTATTAAGGATATTTTCGTCTGCAGAGGTCCGGAAGGCCTCCTCTAGCATTTTAATTTTGCATTCTAATTCTTTCGTTTTTAAGTTATCTTTCCTTTTCTTATTTGAGGAAAAGGAAAATATTTTACCTTGCACTGCCTTTCTGAAGTTTTAATGAAAAGAGAAAAACATTCAATGAATAGAGGGTCACACAGTGCCGATCTGAACAGGCGCTCAGTCAGCCAGTAATGCCCTGCCGATGTTTTCGGCACATGCTATCTTATAGTTTCAGCCAGGCTGGGAACAAAGACAAAACATATATATCACCCTGACAACCATGCCAGGCAATGTGTCAAAAGGAGCTTGACCTCGGCCCTCGGCAGCATAGGAATGTTCACAACAAAACAGGATTGTGAAAGCATATAAGATTAAAATGTATATGTTATACCAAAATTTCCCATTACATTCCACCCTTTTTAGTATTTTTATTCTAAACCATAATAAAATAGGACATTTTGCGATGATCTACCCCGTGACCCTTATGCTCTGACCCGCACCAGCCAAACGCTAGCACACCCAGTCTCCAACATGGATCTATTATATTACTGGATGGAAGACCGCAAAGTGCCGCCATTCATTTCAATGTAAGTTGCTCGTCTGGCGCATAAGCCGAAAAAAGTTCCGGACTTCCGGGTTTACTTCCGCGTTGTGGGGCCCATAGAGCATGCGCAGTTGAGTCACCTCCTGTTATGTATCTCTGTATTGGGAATAGCTGTCCTCCTCCTGTGTGGTGGGGGAGGCGATTGATTGCTCAATAAGTGGTTTGGTTTGCCTTAGTAAACTTTGATTTGCTTGGCTTGCAGCAGGGGAGGACTGTGGCCACTTTCCTCCTTTGAGTGGTGACCTGGTTATCGGTTATGATCCTCAGCTGGATGGTGAGTAGACGGGGTTACTGTTGTCGCCCACCTTTTGTCTGAAGCGTGTGGTTTAGATACCATGAGCTACGTGAACCCCCGTGGTAGGAGGAGAAGCGCTTAACGCTTGTTTGTTTTTTTTGTTTGTTGTTTTAGTTTGTTGTTTTTGGTGTGCTGTAAGCCGGGGCGCTATTCAGCAGTGCCATTAGGGTACTGTTGGTAGTTAAGCTGCTATGAGCGCACTGAAGACTAGGTTGTGGTTAGACAGGGATTTTTTTTGAGTTAGACGCGGGGCAGCTCTTTCGCTTCATTCTCTCGCTTAGTAAAGCTACTCGCCGTCCTATGTTGGGGTATTATAGTTGATAACAGGGGCTTTTGTCTATACTTATGATAGTGATGGCCTGGTAAATGGTTTGAATTTGGTTTGACATTGTGGCCTTGGTTGCCTATTGATTGCTGGTTATCAGTTACTGGTTGGGCGTTTGTGGTGAAATGGATCCTGTGAGGGAATTTTTGGGAGCCCCATCAATTAAGTTGTTACAGCAGTTAAAGGTTGAGGAGTTGTGGCGAATTATTGAGCATTATAAACTGAGTCTTGATGTTGTGCCTGGTCGGTCGAAGAAGCCGGAAGTGGTGGCGGCCATACAGAGAGAGTTGATGACCCAGGGCATATTGGAAGGCCATGAAAAGTCTCCGCCCATGGTGCTTCTTGGAGGTGCGGTGGGGGGAATCAGTATGAGTACAGGCTTATCATTCACAGAGCAAAAGGAGCTGTTAGCGATGCAGATACGGCTACAGGAGCTTCAGGTGAGAGAGCGCCAGGCACATCTGGAGCTGGAGAGAGTGCGCCTGCCGGGACCTGCCGGGAGATCCTGATGTATTCTTTTCATTATTTGAAAGTCTGGGCCGACAGTTTTATCTGGTCCGGACAGTAGTGGGAAAGAGTTTCCAGAAGTTTTCACTGCTTGTGCGGTGACTCGCTCCATGGGGGGAGCAGGGCCTGACGACGGAGTTAGAGAGCCATCTAAACAGAGTACTGTTCAACTAACTGATCTGCCTCTTTCCCTGTCTAAAAGTGAGCTGGTCGTCGCCCAGCAGGAAGACCCTGAACTGAAGTCTTTGTTCGGTGAGGTCAAGTCCACAGAAGAGATGGAGAGTTTGGCAAATGGGTACTTTGTACTGGATGAAGTGCTGGTTCGTAAGTGGCTTCCTTATGATGACTGTTCTGTAGGTGATCCAGTGTTCCAGATAGTCATTCCTATAAAGTTCAGGGACGTGGTTTTGGAGACAGCCCATGGTGATGTAGCAGGACATATGGGGGTTAGGAAGACCTGTGATAGGTTGCTACGGTATTTCTTCTGGCCGGGGTTGAGGAAGGAGGTTACACGGACTTGCCATACCTGCCAGATAACTGGTAAGCCTAACCAGATCATTAAACCTGCACCTCTTTATCCTATTCCCGCAGAGAGCGAGCCATTCCAGCATCTCATCATCGACTGCGTGGGGCCGCTCCCTCCATCTAAGTCAGGGTGCATCTACCTGTTGACGGTAATGTGTCAGACCACTCGTTACCCAGCGGTGTATCCGCTACGCTCCATCACCACACGGTGCATTGTGAAAGCTTTGACCCAATTCATATCTATCTTTGGTATTCCCAGGGTCATACAGAGCGACCAGGGGTCCAATTTCACATCACAGATGTTTGCCCAAGTTCTACGCCAGTTAAGAGTAAAGCACAATAAAGCTAGCGCTTACCATGCTCAGAGCCAGGGGGCTCTTGAAAGATTCCATCAAACTCTTAAATCGCTGCTGCGTGCTTATTGTACTGAGCTTAAAGGGGATTGGGAGGAGGGGCTACCCTGGCTTATGCTATCCACTAGAGAAGTGGTGCAGGACAGTACGGGATTTAGCCCCAGCGAGTTGGTGTTCGGACATAAAGTGAGGGGTCCCCTGGCGGTTTTGCAGGATGGCCTAAAGCCTGCAGCGCCACCTGTAAAGCTTATTGATTACGTGAATGGTTTTCACCGTAGGTTACATCTGGCGGTTAAGTTGGCAGGAGAGCATCTGACCGCCGTCCAGACCAAGATGAAGCGATACTATGACCGCCGAGCAGAGCCTCGAGTGTTCTGTCCTGGAGACCAAGTGCTGGCGTTGCTGCCTATCCCCGCTTCCCCATTCCAGGCCAGGTTCACTGGACCGTACCCAGTGGTTCAGCAGGTCTCTGAGCAGAACTATCTGATAAGTACTCCTGACCGGAAAAAGTCAACTCAATTGTGTCATGTAAACTTGCTAAAGGCTTACTACGCTCGTGTGTCTAACTCCGGAGCAGGTACAGAACAGGAGGTCAAGCCCGCTATGTTAGTTACCACAGCTCACGAGCTGTCTTCAGCGGTTTCAGTAGCGGCAGAGGAGGAAAAGGAGAAGGAGGATGTGAGTGGGTTTGCAGATGGGGTGCTGCGTCCTCGGCTCAAAAACTCTGAGATGCTAGCTGACCTGGGTGGTCTAGTTGGTCATTTGCCAGAGAACCAAGGCAGGGAGTTGTCAGAGCTCTTAGCTGCTTTCCCCTCCCTGTTTTCTGATACTCTTCTTCTTCTTCTTCTTCTTGTACCCATTTAGTGCAGCACGATATCAATGTGGGAGAGGCGGAGCCAATTCGCCAGAGGTTCTACCGGATCCCACTGGAGAAGCGCCGCCGCCTGGATGCTGAGGTTCAGTATATGATTGACAATGGGTTGGCGGTGCCTTCAAACTCCAGCTGGGCCTCTCCATGTGTACTGGTAGGAAAACCAGACAAGACTGACAGATTTTGCACAGATTACCGAAGAGTAAATGCCGTGACCAAACCTGACTCCTTTCCCTTACCTAGGATGGAGGATTGTGTGGATGCAGTGGGATCTGCCAGATATGTGAGTAAATTTGATCTGCTAAAGGGCTACTGGCAGGTCCCACTGACTCCCCGTGCCCAAGAGATCTCCGCGTTCATCACACCATCCGGCCTTTACTCCTACAAGGTTATGAGTTTTGGGTTACGGAATGCGCCCGCCACTTTTCAGCGCTTGATGAACGGGGTAGTAGCAGGGCTGGAGGGCGTAGCCGTATACCTAGATGATGTCGTAGTTTACAGCGATACTTGGGAGCAGCACATGGATCGTGTACATGCGCTTTTGGTACGACTCCAGGAGGCCAACCTCACGATTAACTTAGCCAAGTGTGAATTTGCAAGGGCTACAGTAACCTACCTGGGGAAAGTAGTGGGCCAGGGTCAGGTGAAACCAGTGAGGGCCAAGGTCCAAGCCATCGATCGGTTCCCACCTCCTGTTTCCAAGACTGAGCTTAGACGCTTCTTAGGAATGGTCGGCTATTATAGAAGTTTCTGTCCAAACTTCTCCACGGTGGTTGCCCCACTGACCGGCCTACTGCAGAAGAAGGTTAGGTTTGAGTGGTCTTCTGCCAGCCAGCAAGCTTTTGACCAGGTGAAGATGCTGTTGAGTACAGCTCCTGTCCTGGCAGCGCCTAGAGTAGATCAGCCATTCAGGTTACAAGTAGATGCTAGTCAGGTTGGGGCTGGGGGTGTCCTTTTGCAGACTGATGGTGAAGGGGTGGATCGGCCAGTCAGCTATTTTTCAAGGAAGTTTAACCGCCACCAGCTAAACTACTCGACGATAGAGAAGGAAGCGTTAGCGCTGGTGTGGGCTCTGCAGCATTTTGATGTGTATGTGGGTGGGGGAGTCCATCCAGTAGTCGTGTATTCAGACCACAATCCCATAACCTTCCTTCACTCTTTGCAGAGTCCGAGCCAGCGGCTGATGAGGTGGACGCTTTTTCTACAGCCTTACAACCTGAGCATCCGGCACATACGTGGTGTGGACAACGTAATAGCAGATGCGTTGTCACGTGCGCCCGAGGGGTTGGAGTGAGCTGGTTCCTCCCCTTTCAGTTACTCTTCACAATATCCCATCTAAGCTTGTCTTTCCTCCTTAAAGATGCTCTCCCGGTACCAGGAGTTGCGGGTGGCTGGGCAGTGGTGGGTGGAGGTGTGTAGGGGTGAACCAGCAGGGTGGAGTCCGACCCCCAATTGACCATGAGTTCTATGTGTACATAGTCAAACTAGTTACCACCAGTACTGGTAAATGGTAATAGTGGGTCATGTTTTTTGTTGGTGTAGGCAGTACTGAAAGCTTTATTTACAGAGGCCATGGTGTGGGGCCTCTGTTTTAAGGGGGGGGGTGTTATGTATCTCTGTATTGGGAATAGCTGTCCTCCTCCTGTGTGGTGGGGGAGGCGCTGTTTCCCTGGTGCCTTGGTGCTTTCCTCATTTTTGCCTTTCAGGTCAGGTCCAATCCAGGTGCACAGGATTGGGTCTGATTGCCTGGGAGGGTATTTAAGGAGAGGGTTCCAGGGCTGCCACACTCTCTCCCTCCCTGCCTGTGACAACAACGGCCAACCATTTTTCCCTTAGTTGTTTCTTGTTACTTTGCACATTATTATCTTTAGTTACCTTGTACCTTAGGGCCTTATTTTTAATAAATACATGAAATGGTTTACCTGTGTGGTCTCCCTATTTGTTGTGATCTACCGTGAGCCAGGTGGTCATAACACCTCCCATGATGCTCTGGGCCTCCCATCATGCCCCGGGGCAATGACACAAGTATTAATATAATATGTATTAATATAGTATATTAATTAATGTATATTATTACATATATTATTAATGTATTAATATAATATAATTATATAATATATATTAATATATTACATCCATGGAGTGCACGGACACGGCTGTGACGTCAGCCATGACGTCACGCCCAGAAAGAGAAAAATCAGCGTGCCTGCTGAGTGCGAGACCGGGGGGCTGGTCTCCAACTTGGGAGTTAAAAAAAGAAACCCCGACAGAGGATCAAAGGTTACGGGTACAGAAATAGCCAAAACCCCTCCCCCCACTAGACAAGAGGAGGGTAAAAGACTCATTCCGTCTAGCTACACTGAACCTAAATGAAAGGGGAAAAAACCCCATGAAGGGGAAAGTCCCATAATGAAATATAAACTAATTTACTTCAAACAATAACAAAACAAATCACATTTAGCACAATAGTCCATGAAGGAAAAAGGAGCATAAAAAAAAGAAAAATCAAAAGCACTGTGTGACCAGGCAGTAAGGATAAAATGTGTGAAAGAAAAAAAAGGTAAAATCATAAAAAGAAGTGATAAAATTCTCCATATGTTCTGGCATAACTCTCCATGTATTAACCCTTCGTAACACGGGGCTAATGCTTGACTCCCTCAAATTTTTTCAACAGGACATATCAGCTCAAAATCAGTTCAAAACAGCATAAATGAAAACATCAGCTTAAGGAAGGATTAATGCAGAATATAAAGTTAAAGTAACTCTTCTTCCTCCACGAAAGGAGGAACCCACTCATCATCCCGGCCCATCTCCTGGGCAAACCGCCCAGGTGCTGTAGGGATGGCAGAAGCCACTAGTTTCTTCACCAATGGCACAATACAACACAGAAAAACACACAAACCCAAAAGAATAGTCAGGAGTGGGGCAGAAAGGTGGGGCAGAAAGGTGGAACAGCGCAGTTTGCCACCCTGAAATGGAAAACCAGGACCTCCTCTGCAAATGCAACAAGTTATTCAGGTGTGCAACAACATGTGTCATATTGATCTCGTTGGTCAGCTTCCTCGTCACAGTGACCATGGCACGGTATCACATGTCCTCTATTTTTGGGGGCGATTTGGGGGCGATTTTGGGGGGTGGCCTGGGGTGGCCCAGGCCACCCCACCCTGTGGCCACCCCCACCCTGATTGGTAGTTCATGAAGTTCACAACCTTGCATATAACCTGCTCTCTCTCTCCTACCTGTGCTCGCCCTTTGCCCAACAAGTCTGGACATGTCCGCTCTCTTCACGCCATCTTCACGCTGTATTTCAGGTGACGCAGCAGACTGAGACAGTTACTCAGTTAATCACCTAGTTGAGTTGGTTTCCCAGTTTGTGTGTGTGTCCATGACCACAAGTAAGTATTTAATTGTTTGTATTTAAGACATTTAGTGACTGTTAGTGAATATGTTGTTGTTGTAAGTCTAACAGTTATTTATATGATAATTTACCACCTGAAGTTGCCTGTGTGCATATATCATCTTGTTTTTTCATTTAATTTAAAAAAGGTGATCCCCTTTTGCTCAGTGTATGATAATCATTTGCTAATACAGAGAAAAACCCACACTTTAGCGTAATACAATATTATTTAGATCTCAATATCGAACATAAAATATAAGGGAAAATATGTAACAACAGTGTGTTCATGAGCAAACTATGAATGTGATGGTTATTTTTATTACTTCAGGTTCCTCACCTAGTGAGGAAAATTATTCTGATGTTGATGATGAAGAGGATCCTCAGACACAGACTGCCCCACCTGGACCTCACGGTATGTTGTGACATTTAATCTTTCAGTCTACACAACATTATGAGTGCCTTCAGTGTAAATATAACGCAACAAGTTGTTATACTGTCTACTACTTAACCTTATAACTAATCCGTTTGAATGTAATTTGAATGTTACATTCTTGCTCATATGTTATAAAATTATGCAACAATGCATTGATACATTGTAACAGTTAGCCTCACACTGATGGACTTATTTTGATCAATATTTGCAGATCTCTCCCAGTCCAGAGCAGCAGGTTCAACACGGCCTCATCTGAAGGTATTTCCTGGGAACCTGCAAGGTAACAGGAACAGGTGCTTCCAGAGAGACTGGTACCAACAGTATCCATGGCTTGAATATTCCCAAAGCCAAGACGCATCAACTGTGCAGTGCAATACAAAAGCAAGTGCTTATTGGGAACCTCTTATTGTTCTTGACTTTAAAAGTTTATAGAAGAGTGTGTTGTTGTACATAGTGTATTTTTATCATATTGCGTTTGACTTATTTATCATTTATTTAAATAAATATTCAAAAGAATCATTACTTTTGACCTGGATCATTTTTTAATGATTATACATTATACCTGATATTATCGGCAGATTGATTTTGTTGAGGACTTTAATGTTCTATAATGAGAATGGCTCTGAAAATGTGTAACTACCATAATAGGTTGAAATGGAACAGGAATAGAAAACTGTCAAATGTCAAAACAACAGTCTGACAATTCAATGAATGCTACCATGAGTTCTAGAATTATTATACATATGTGTAGATGTTGATGCAAAGCACTGCGTTACACATTTTAATCACATGCCATTCATAAAGGTTCTCCCGGTACGACCACCCCAGTCTGGCTCTGTTTCCCATCTTGGCCACCCCAGTAAAAATGTCCTGGATACGCCACTGTGCGACGGTGAGGTGTATTTGCCGCATCAGAATCGTGGTCAGGAGGAGGTGAGATTGTCGTGCTGTCAGCCTGTGAGGTGTGGTCATGCAGCCTTTCCAACAGCAGCAGAGTCAACCCCACCCCTATGGGGATGACCAGCAGGACGCTGGTCGCCACCCTTAGGCCGCATCCGAGCCGCCTAAAGGGATGGTACGGCCGTGGCCTCTCGATCACGTACATGGCGTGCGTGTGGATCAGGAACCTGTCGGCAGTGGCTAGCGTGAATCCACGTGGCTCTCTCTTCAACCTTGACTGCTGTCTCCGTCACCAGAAGCACTTGGAACGGTCCGTTCCACCTCCGAGCTTTCCAGTGTTTACGTCTGAAGTCTTTCACGACAATGTAGTCTCCACTCCGAGGTCATGGAGTTTTGTCTCTGCCGGTTTGGGGAGGGCGACCTTAACCTGTTTGTGAATATCAGACAAAACAGAGGACAAGGTTGCACAATATCGTAACATATCATCTTCACAAAAGCCAGGCTCTTGCAGCTCCCTCTTAAACGAGCCCAATCCCTGTTTAGAGGTCTCCCAAAATGGGATTTTCAAAGGGGCTCAGGCCATTTCTGCTTCTCTGGCCCGCCATCATGTGCATCAGCACAATGGGGAGCGCTTTGGTCCAGGACAGTTTTGTAGACCCACACACTTTAGCAAGTTTGTTTTTCAAATTGCCATTTTCTCTTTCACATGCGACACATGAGGCCGGATGGTAGGAGCAATGTTGTCTTATATCAATGCCCATATACTCACCAACCTGTTTCAGTGCAGCACTCACAAAAGGAGTGCCATTGTCTGAGCTGATTTTTGCTGGAACCCCCCCCATATGGGAATTATCAGGTGCATCAAAGCCTTTGCCACTGCAGCAGAGTCCTGTTTTGTTGTGGGGAAAGCTTCAATCCATTTAGAAAACATGCAAACGATAACCAAAACAAACTTTTTGCCTTCACTGGGTGTAAGTTCAATGAAATCCATCTGCAAATGCTGAAACGGTCTGTCTGTCTTATTTGTTGAGCAAATCACACATCTTTTGCAAAAATCAGTAGCGTAAGTTGTGAACCCTCTCGTGAACCAGTGGTTTCGTATTTCACTCACCCCCTTTGACACATGATCCAATCCGTGTGTCAATTTAGCATAGTGAGGGAAAAGAAATTTGGGGAGACATGGCTGGCCGTCGGGCCCCATCCACACCCCGACAATTACCCTGCAGTCTGCATTCTTCCAGGACTGTTTTTCAGTGTGTGAGGTCCTTAACTGCAGGTCAGCAATCTCAACCAAGGTCACAGCGGAGGAAGGAAAAAGCAGGGAAACAGTCTGTATCTTGAAAGATAAGGGATTTTTTTATGCAGTTTTTGCAGCTGCGCCTGCTCGAACATTTCCCTTGAGAGATAAGATGAGATTTGTTAGTGTGAGCATCACATGTACACACAGCAATTTGTTTAGGCAGCAACATGGCATCCAGGAGGGCAGCCACTAGGACGTGATGCGCTATCGGTCTACCTGTGGAAGTCAAAAAGTCTCTGTTACGCCAAATTTGGCCAAAATCATGAACAACACCCCAAGCGTATCTGCTGTCAGTGTAAAAGTTTACTGATTTCCCTTCAGCAAACTTGCATGCCTCTGTCAGCGCCACCAGTTCAGCAGCTTGTGCTGAGTACAGTGCTGAGTGAACAGCAAAACCTGCAATGTTATTGCTCGTAGCAGGATCCCTGGAACCAGAACCATCAACAAAAAAAAATCAAAGTCAGCATTGTAAATTGCAACATCACTCAAATTCAGGTCTTGGGGAACAAATGGATGTTATCGTTGCCACACAGTCGTGTGGTTCTCCGTCCTCAGCTGTTGGCAAAAGGGTAAGGGTTAAGAACTTGAAGTAGCACTTGAAGTCATGTAACCCCCCTTTTCGTCCCCAGTCTGGGTGAAAGGTCGTGAACAGTCAGGCAGTCCAGGTATTGGAGGCGTCTGTAACGTCAGTTTCAGGTCAGTGAAAGCTTTGTCAGCCTCGTCAGTCCAGGTAACAGGGTCTGATGCGTTTTAGGCCTTTTCCATGGGCAATTGCTGTCAATGGTGCCTCAATTTCAGCATTATGCAGGACCCACTGTCGACAATAACTGGTGACGCCCAGAAATGACATCATTTGTTTCTTAGTGACTGGTTTTGGCATTTTTTTCTTTGAATGGCCTTAATTCTGCTTGGTGAGAGGGATTTGCCCTCCCCCGAAATGACATGACCCAGAAACGTAACCTCTGTGGCAGCAAACTGCAGTTTGGACAGGCTGACTTTATGCCCCTGTTCAGCCAAAATGGGTCAAAAGAGCCAGAGTATCTTTAACGCATTTGTCTCTGGTGATAGTACGTGACTTCACGACAGACAAAATAGGAGAAATTATTGATATGTTCCACCCCTGTGTCACAATTAACCCAATCATACAGAGCTCATACTCGCAAATGGCAAGAATCCCATTTCCATACAATCCGGGTCAAATACAGTAAATGGTGAATCAACCCAATTTGACAATTCTACGTCACCATGCCTCCATTCAGGGCCTAGAATGATTAAAAAAAAAACAAAGAAAAACTATATCATTCCATCTCTAAACACTAGCCAAAACGTCATCTGAAGCTCTTGTGTTTTCCAGCAGACAAAAAATCTCCCTCGTTAGACACAGACCACACCACATCAAGAAGCCTGATCAAGAAGCCTACACACACGCACACTGCAGCCGTTTACACACACGGGTTTACACACACACATCAAAACTTTGGGCCCTACTACAGTCTGCAGCAGCCCCATTCTCTCCTATTTTTCAATCTCCCACCAAACCCATATTTCTTACGCTCTTAGCCTTAAATTAGTTGTTTTCGAAGGTTGTAAGTTCGGTATATTATTTCGCACAAGATTTATTTTAAATTTTTCCAAAATCTTTATGTCCTAGTTTAAGGGATGTCTCCCGTTGACTAAGACTCTTTTAGAAATTATTTTAGGAATAAGTTTCAACTTAACCGTTTGTCTGCTATTTTAGCCAGCTTTTTTAGCCGTGTCAAGTTTCTTTCTGCTCATAAGTTTTCCTTTTTGACAGTTTGGTTTAGCGCTGATCTTGAGTTAACAATCGAAACTTTACTTCACAATGTTGGAAAACCGCAACATTGTCAATAAACAGTTTCGGTCATAAACATTAGACAAAAACATTGGACAAGACAACCATTAGACAAAACAGACAAAATCCCATTCCCCTAGATCAGGGATTCCCAAAGTGTGGTGCGCGCACCCCCAGGGGTGCGCAAGCTGCCTCTAGGGGGTGCGCGAGATGAAAAATGTAATGGCGGTCTGATAATTATTTTTTTTTTCACACAATAAAGATGTGTAAATAAACATTTCCTTTGTAAAATTTTAAATCAAAAACTGTAATTTTAATGAATAAATAAATGCAGGCTATTCAAAATGCACGCGTCTGTAATAAAACCCATCTGCACTCTCGCAGCCTGCCCTGCATAATTAATGCTGTGGATGTGTCAGACCCGACACTTTTTCGGGGAGTGTAACGTTCAACTGAACTGTAGGCTATTCTGTAGTAACTGCACTCTATCTACCAAATGAATTACGTTTGCTTAGTTTGTTTTGGTTTCATCAATTTGTGCAAATGGAGGAGGAGGAGAGACCTCATCTCATCATGTGCGCGATTCGGGTTTGCGCAATTCGGGTTTAGGAGCGCACCTTCCATGAGAGAGACGCAACAACTGTTTGTCTGTTTTGGAGGTGGAAAAGAGAAGAATAGATATTTCCTCACAAAGACTGTTACACTGGATATTTGCGAGTACCCAGACCTAAAGCTGGTTGAGGTGATGTGCCCAAATTCAGAGCACACTCCACATGCGCTTTGCCACCTCGGTGGCAAAGCTCTATTCGGGGGTGCCAATGACGTGATCTGTAGTTTGCATTATTCGTTTAGCAGAAAATGCAGAAAACGGCCTGATGGTTTTATTATAAAACCATCAGGCCGACCTTAAGCCAATCGCCTCAGTGGCAAGTTTCTTTCTGCAAGGAGCAGTCAATCACTCGATTATTTCTCTCTCTTCCTCTCTTCTTTTTTTCTACCTCTCCATAAAGTTACCGTCAATCCAAAACACTTGCGCTCCAGCTCGAGGGTGCGCGCATTGGAGCTGCAGCTCATACTAGTGTGTGTCGGGGAGGAGAGAGGGGGGCGGGTGAAGGAGCAGAGGGGCGCCTATAATGACGTGCTGCTGTTATTAATCATATACATTACACACAAACGCTGTTAAATACAGAAAATGCACATTTCAAATCTTTTTCAAACATGAACAACGAGAGGCTCCTCAGTCTCTCTGTGAGCGTCGTCGCTCTGACGGCTCTGGTCCTGTTGACGACTAAAAAAAGGCTCCACGGAGCAACTTGTAACAGGCAATGCTATCAGAATACGATGCAAACAGTTAATCTTGGATAAAACATCTTTGTCGCAGGAGTCTAAAACTTCAATAATGGACGGGAACTCATGTCCGCCATCCACTTTCCGTTTGATGAGTTGTCTGAAGGCTGATTTATGGTTCCGCGTTACACCGACGCAGAGCCTACAGCGTAGGTTACGTGGCGACGCACACCGTACGTCGTGCGTCGCCCCGTACCCTACGCCGTAGGCTACGCCGTCGATTTAACGCGGAACCATAACTTAGGTTTAACAGTCCAGCTGCTGCGACACATCGCCTGACGGGGGGTTTTACATGCAAAAATAAGATTTTTTATTTTGAATTATTTTGAACATCATGATTACATACTAATAGCCTAGATTTAGAATACAACATGTTAGTAAGACTATACCAAAAAACAAAAACAAAAAGCATCAAATTTTTGGGTGGGGGTGCGTCAACCGGGTTGAGACATAGAAGGGGGTGCGCGGCTAAAAAAGTTTGGGAACCGCTGCCCTAGATCTATCGAGAGGAGTGTGTCTTAGGTCAGCTGCCCCTATTGGCAGCTGATGAGGAAACCCGTCACCGGGCCTCGGATCGGCGCAGGACCATAGCCTTGTCGCTGAAATCAGCACGGCTATTGATCCTACATTGTGCCGACTCAACATGAGTGAACGTTTACGTTTTACCATCAAAACAAAAGCGAATAAAAATCGAACGTCAGGATGCACTGGAACGCTGAGAAAAAACGTTGGAAATATCAACAACCGAAAGCCATTCACTCCCTGCCGGTACCTGAGACAGAATAGCATGTGGATTCAGGTCGAATCTCTTTCACTTCTGGTCCATTTATATTACTTCATCTTATTTGTACCTCATTTTTAATTACAGTTTTTCACAATTGTTTAAACACATTTATTGGAACATCAGACACGATGTGCACAACCTGAAACTCATGTTTCAGGTGTCTGAACCAATCCTGCTGAACTCCAAGCACATTTACTGCTCTAAACTCACATTCCCATTCCATACCACACATTTCTCACAACACTACACACAATTCCCAATATCCTGCACACTCTTCCTGATTTCCCTCTCTTGCTGTTCACTCAGAACACACAGTCAATCACATTTCTAAACTCTAAAGGCTGTTGTGCAATATGCAATCAGCAATTTGCCATTGAATTCATATTCATTGATGAAGCGGGGTTCAACCTTGTAAAAAGAAGGCGCCGAGGGAGGAATATCATTGGCCAGCGTGCCATCACAGAGGTCCCTGGCCAACATGGAGGGAACATAACAATGTGTGCTGCCATCAATCACCACGGCGTCCTCCATCACCATGCCACCCTTGGCCCCGACAACACTGCACTTCTTCTAGCATTCCTGGACCAGCTCTACAATATCATTGTCCAGCCAGACCAGATGGAGGACACAGAGGTGGTCAGGTTCGTTGTTATCTGGGACAATGTCAGTTTCCATCGGGCTGCTCTGGTCAGTGAGTGGTTCAGGATCCATCCAGAAGTTGATGTCCTATATCTCCCTCCATACTCTCCCTTCCTCTACCCAATTGAGGAGTTTTTCTCTGCCTGGAGCTGGATGGTATACGAGAGAATCCCTCAGACACGGATCCCACTGCTGCAGGCCATGGAGGACACATGTGGCGATGTCACTGCTGAGGCCTGTCAAGGCTTCATGCGGCGTTGTAGGAGATTGTTCCCCCGCTGCTCGGCCAGGGAGAACATCTCCTGCGACGTGGACGAGGTCCTGTGGCCAGCTAGGGATGAAAGGCAGGATGCAGCCTAATACTTTTGTTCTGTTTCTATTTTCTGTCAAGTTTTCATCCACAGCTTGCTGTGATGTCCAGTGGACTGCACATTTTGAGTCCAAATACTGTAAAATATTATTTGTTGTTACAGTACAGAATTGTGTGTTGTTTTCTATTTGAGTAGCCTATACATAAGAATACTAGATGTTGATATATTACATCCAACAGCTGAAGGTGTAACACTGAGGCATTCATTCATTCATATAGTGTTTTCCATTCATACTATATTGTCTTCCATTCTGCACATCAGTGTTCAGTGGGTGCTTAGCAATGTCTACTCAAATGATGTATGTGTTTGGCATTTGAGAAGGAAATACCATTTAGTGAAGAGTTAACACTGTTTTGAGGGTAGAGTGTGCTTTTGCAAGAGAAGTGTAGGATTTTGCATTTTGTGTGTGAGTTTTGCAATTTTTGTTTAGAGTTTTGAGAAAGTGAGGTAGTCAATCAGGAAATGTGTTTAAACAATTGTGAAAAACTGTAACTGTGAATGAAGCGTTCCAGAAGTGACAACGTCCTTATCAGCTGTTGTTACTCTGAGGGCATGACCAATCTGTCAGGTTTGACAGGTCGGCTGTCAAACAGCTGATAAGGACGTTGTCACTTCCCATCACGTGACACTCTGTTTTCCCCTTCCCTTCGTGTTTGGTTTTGCAGGTTGTGGCTGGAGTCGTGGTCGGCCTGTTTCCCTCCCGGGCTTCATCACCTGTTTATCGCGTGACCATCAAGTTCCCCAAAAAGACAGTTCTGCCTCCACTCCTCTGCCAGATACTTCCTCCCGTTGTGTGGTTTTCCTCATGCCTGAGCTCCTCGGTTGTTTCCTCGTTCCTGTGGCCAGCCTGCCTTCTGCCACCGCACTCTGGATTTGTTTTTTTTTTATCCACGAGTGGTTGTTGTGCTTCGAGTTTTTGTTTTTGTGATAATTTTTGTGACGATTAAACATTGTAAGACCATTCCTGTGTGCACTCTCCTCTCTGGCTACAGTGGTTCATACTGAACCCTTCTGAACGTAACACACACGTCGTTGTACCAGGGTGTGTTGAAGCAGGAAACATCTAAAACCTGCAGGACAGGAAACCTGAGGACCAGGTTTGTTAGGAAGTTATAATTAGCCTCAGTCTCCTGCCCTGTAAGAGCATACTAAACCCTAAACCTACGCCCACATTTTATTTAGGGATTTTAGTTCTGTTTCTATTAAAATTACATTTCTTTTATTTCCCTAAAAGAAATGGGGGGTCAATAAACAAATAAAGTGTCTGTCCGTCTGTCCGTCTGTCCGTCTGTCTGTCTAAAAGGACTGTACTTTCTGAGGTCAGCACATCTGTCCAGAGGTGTGATGATCACCTCGATATCGATGCAAAAAAACAACAAACAGAAAGACAGGAGATGAAGACTGTTGTGCTTTTACAATGAAACAGATGATTCCAACTGCAGGTTTCTGGATGTTCTACAGGAATCAGCATGTTCTTGGTTGTTCGTGAGTTATCAGTCTCACAGCAGAACTTAGTTCCTGGAACTCTGCGATATTGAGGCATCTCCATCCTTACAGGAATGTTCAACGACTTATCCAGAACTACTTTAATAGTATGTTGTTATTTTTATGTTTTAGTCATTCTTATCTTCTCTAAGTTGGGATATTTCTTTTGTAAATAAGTCCATGAAAAATATCACAAAAAGAAAAATAAAGTCAGCTTTATTGGAATCTAATTTAAATTGTGTTTTATAAGACATTTATTTCCGTGTCAGTTTCATTTCACAACAGTTCAACAAGGATGTACTTATCATCATTATCAAATGTACACAGGGAAGGGTTGTCTCTTTGTTTTACATGATTTTACGTAATGAAAAGGAAGAACGTTGTTTGAGTTATAAAGAGCACGCTATTACTTTCAGGTCAATCAGTCCAGCAGTTGCAGCCGTCCTGAATCCTTCGCTTCATCACGTCTTGTAAGTCTAACAAATATTTATTCTTAATTTAATTCCTGTATCGTTCTGTTTTATTTTGAAGAGTTTTATTCCAATTTTACAAGATAAACTGTTAATAATTTATTAAAAGGGACTGCATGCTTTTTTATTTGACTGTTTGTGACATTTCTTTCTGACATTTATGATCTTTGAAGGAAATCTTACATGAGCAAACTACAAATCTCTATTGGATGTTCTGAACTCACTTCTGGTGTCTGTGCTTTTGTTTTCTTCCAGTTCTTCCATTTTATAAAGAATCTCTCTCTCTTTCTTTATCTCTCTCTCTCTCTCTCTCATTTACTGTTTCTCTATCAATAGATAGATATATAGATAAAAGATAGAGAAGGAGAGAGTGTATACATACACCTACATATAGATACATATACAGTACAGACCAAAAGATTGAATGTGAGAATTAGAAGATATATATATATATATATATATATATATATATATATATATATATAACTCACAAACAATAATCTGCCTTGGTTGGATCCATGCATTTACTATATTGGGATTTCTCCTCAAAAGATTTTTTGTACATACATAGAATTTTTTGGTATAGACCATACGAATGCACAAATATGTGGAAAAAATATATCTGATATTTTAATGGCAAAGAAGAAGTTTTTGGAGATCACAAACTTAAAAGATGTGTTTGATGTTCTGAACTCTCTTTTGGTGTCTGATTCTGTTTTTCTTCCTGCTTCTATCAGCTCAGCCGCTTCAATCAGAAGATTCTTTGACATGGTTTGTAAATTTCATTTTTCTTTTTTCCTGCGTGGGGGGGGGGGGGGGGGGGGGGGGTCTTCTGTATGGAAGTCAATAACCACTCTTCTCTCTATTCTATTTTATTCAATTTTGTTCAACTCCAGTTCAAACCAACAACTGGGTCGACTGGTTTGTTTCTATCATTGTTTCAGTTGTTGTCACACAATTTCTTTATTGATTGATTGAATGTTTTTATCCTAATTGAAGGATCAAAGGGAGGTCCAACCTGGAGACCTGATTGAGATCTTCCGTGATGATCATAACCACTGGGCTGTTTATGTTGGTGATGGAAACGTCGTTCACCTCCCAGAACCACCGGGTGAGTTTCCTCGTTCCTCCAACATGTCAGACTGAAACCAAACCTAACAAGGTTTCAGGTTGTTCTCATCTGCTCAACGGTGTGAATCAGCAACAGAGCAGACGTAGAACCATGTCAGCATCTTTAGGTGTCAGCATCATCTCAGTGAGCTGCAGCTGAAACACTTTTCTTCATGGTTCATCCTTTAGGGCAAGGTGGTGATGGTATTGGTTTTGTTGGTGAAGCCCAAGGGTTGAGGCAGCAGCTGCAGGACGTGGTGGGAAATGACAACTGGAGAGTCAACAATCTCTTGGATGGTATACACCCACCTCGTCCAGCTGATGATATTGTGAGAGATGCCGGCTTACTGGTGTATGAAGAAATGGGGTTCAATCTGGAGAATGTCAACTGTGAACAGTTCGCCACTGAGCTGCGTTACGGCGAGCCTGAGGGTCAGCAGGTACGTAAAAACATGTTTCTCCTGGTGGTTTGTGTTAGAGTCAGCAGGTACGTTAGAACATGTTTCTCCTGGTGGTTTGTGTTAGAGTCAGCAGGTACGTTAGAACATGTTTCTCCTGGTGGTTTGTGTTAGAGTCAGCAGGTACGTTAGAACATGTTTCTCCTGGTGGTTTGTGTTAGTGAGGGTCCGGGGTGAAACCCTGGACCTTTAACAGGACTGAGCTCCTCCTCGTCCTCTCAGCCGTCTCCTCCATGACGGTGTCACACTCATAAAGATCCAGAGATTTACATTATAATCAGGCTTTTGATTGTCCTTTATTTCTCCCTCAATGGGGAAATTCACTTTGTGCAGCAGCAGTAGCTCAACACACACATGCGGGGAAAGGGTAAAAAAAGTAAAAAATATATAATTACAAAACATAAACAGTGTACACATTGGAATGAAAAATAAGAAACTAGTGCAGTACGAGAAAGATAGAAAAACAGTGCAAAAAAAGCAGGTAGGATGTGTATTGTAGTGTGTTAGAGTCAGTTGTCATAGTTGCAGCTATAGAACAAAACTATAATAGTTAGTCTCAAATATAGCTTGGTGGTAGATATGCTGCTATAGGCCTATGCTGCAGGGGGCACCGACATGATCAGCTGGGCGGTGCCTCTCACCCTTCTTCTCCTCTCCTTTTCCCTGCCTCTCTTCTCCATTACCATTTCTATTTATTATAAATATCTCATAGCTATCATTTTTGTCCATCGTTCCTGTAGTTTCTTGTGCCGGCCCCCCCCTTTTTTCTCTTTTGTGCATGTTTGCAGGCTGGAGCCTCAGGAGCTGCGTTCTGGCCTGTGTTCCCGCCCCCCCCCCCCATCCCCGGTCATCCCGTTGCTGCTTCCACCTGCCTACGTGGATGTCTGCTGTTACTGCTTCCGCCTGCCTGCCCCCCCCCCCCTCTGGTCATCCCGTTGCTGCTTCCACCTGCCTGCTGTGTGCTGCTGACGTCCCTGACTCCCCCAGTCTGGCCTTCGGCAGGAGGGTCCCCCCTTATGATCCTGGTCCTGCTCAAGGTTTCTTCCCTCCTAAAGGGGAGTTTTTCTTGCCACTGTTTGGCTTAAGGTTTTTCTCCCACTAGGGGAGTTTTTACCTGCCATTGTTTATATAATAATTGCTCGGGGGTTTATGTTTATGTTTATGTTCTGGATCTCTGGAAAGCGTCTAGAGACAACATCTGTTGTATTAGACGCTATTAAAATAAAATTGAATTGAATTGAATTGAATTGAATTGTATGAGGTATAAAGATATTGCAAGGGGAGAGAGAGAGCAAGACACCAAACACTGACAAAAACAACCGCCAACACTCTTGGGTTGTCACAGTTGCAAATAAATGTTCAGAGTTGTGGATTGTTTCAGAGTTCTGAAAGACAAGAATCATCTTTTCTTTGTGTAAAACATGTTCTTGTTTCTCCTGCAGGAGGTTGCTGCAGCGGTAGAAGTTGCAGCATTCGCCGCGGATCTCCTGGGAAATGATAGCGATTGATAGGGATGTAACTGGCATATCAATCCATGATTCTTATTTCATAAAGTTTGGTCAAATCCACATGACCTAACTTCAGAAATGAAGGTGCAAGTTCCTACTTATTAGAAACAACTTAATCAATAATATTTTCTTCTTCAACTGAGGAGGAGCATGATTTTTATGTCAAAGAAATCAAATATTTCATATGATGTAAACACAAATATGATTGAGGCTGATCAGATGAATCAATAATAAAATTCCATCCATCCATCCATCCATCCATCCATCCATCCATCCATCCATCCATCCATCCATCCATCCATCCATCCATCCATCCATCCATCCATCCATCCATCCATCCATCGTCCGCCGCTTTGTCCGTTCCCGGGTCGCGGGGGCAGCAGCCTCAGCAGGGATGCCCAGACTTCCTTCACCCCAGACACTTCCTCCAGCTCTTCCTCCATCTCTTCCTCCATCTCTTTCTCCAGCTCCTCCGAGGGGAGTCCGAGGCGTTCCCAGGCCAGCCGAGAGACATAGTCTCTCCAGCGTGTCCTGGGTCTTCCCCGGGGTCTCCTCCCGGTGGGACATGCCTGGAACTCCTCCCTAGGGAGGAGGGACATGCCTGGAACACCTCCCTAGGGAGGCGTCCCATACAGATGCCCAAGCCACCTCAGCTGACTCCTCTCAATGTGAAGGAGCAGCGGCTCGACTCTGAGCTCCTCCCGGGGTGACCGAATTCCTCAGCCTATCTCTAAGGGAGCGTCCAGCCACCCTGCAGAGGAAACTCACCTCTAAGGGAGGAAACTCATCTCTAAGGGAGCGTCCAGCCACCCTGCGGAGGAAACTCATCTCTAAGGGAGTGTCCAGCCACCCTGCGGAGGAAACTCATCTCAGCCGCTTGTATCCGCGATCTTGTCCTTTCGGTCACTACCCAAAGTTCATGCCCATAGGTGAGGGTAGGGGCGTAGATTGACCGGTAAATCGAGAGCTTCGCCTTTCGACTCAGCTCCTTCTTCACCACGACGGTCCGGTACATCGACCGCATAACTGCGGACGCTGCACCGATCCGCCTGTCAATCTCCCGCTCCATCGTTCCCTCACTCGTGAACAAGATCCCCAGATACTTGAACTCCTCCACCTGAGGCAGGACTTCTCCACCCACCCGGAGAAGGCACAACACCCTTTCCCGGTGGAGAACCATGGCCTCGGTCTTGGAGGTGCTGATTCTCATCCCTGCCGCGTCGCACTCGGCCTCAAACCGCCCCAGCACATGCTGAAGGTCCCGGTCCGATGAAGCCAACAGGACGTCATCTGCAAAAAGCAGAGATGAAATCCTGAGGTTCCCAAACTGGATCCCCTCCAGCCCCTGGCTGCGCCTAGAAATCCTGTCCATAAAGATTATGAACAGGACCGGTGACAAAGGGCAGCCCTGCCGGAGTCCAACATGCACTGGGAACAAGTCTGACTTACTGCCGGCAATGCGAACCAGACTCCTGCTCCGATCATACAGAGACCGGACAGCCAAGGTCAGGAAGAATAATAAAATTCATACAATAAAAATCCTTTGTTTCTTTGTTTTGTTTCATGAAAGTACTTCAACTTAGTTTTTACAGATCTTTAGATGTTCATTGATGCTGGATTTCTTTATCATGATTATAAATATGTTTCCATGTATTTCAGTCCTGATTATCTGATTCCTGAATCTGAAAATTCAAGATTCAAGATCATTGCTGATCACAGAGATAGACGGATAGACAGACACTAAACCAATGTGTTTTAATTTAGACCAAATATTGTTCTATAAAGTATAAACCAGGTGTTAAATAACAGGCAGGAATAAAGCCCCATCCCAGCCATCCTCCCCATCTCTCTGCTGGACTAAATTATGAGCATTATTGATGGCATTGCTCCCAGCGAGGTGAAGGGGATCCCTGCTAAAGAGAAACCTCCCTGGAGAGATGCTGCACCGGTCAGAGCTGAAACAAGAGACAAAGAGCTGAACGCAGGTGGAAAACCAACTCAGAGGTTCATTATGACGTTAGAAAGAGAGACTGAACGGACCAGACTGGAATCAGGACAAAAACGTATTCAGGGAAAACTATGGACATTTTCTCTGAGTTGTTTGTCGATGACAAACCCCAGTTTCAGTTACTGGTTCAGGTCCTAACTCCTGTTTGAATCACGTCAGCTTCAATCACAGCGACATGAGTAAATAACATGGAGATAATAGTAAAAACAGGAGCAGTTCAGCAGATAACGGACTGTGTAAGATGTATTTCTATGTGGAATCTCTCTAAGGTTTAGTGGAGAACATTATTTGTGATGAGTTTTCCTGTTTTTCATTTCGGCACATTACTGATGTTCCCGTCTGAATTCTTGGGAAGAAAGTAAAACTTGGAGCAGGACTGGACAACCGTGGTCCCCGAGGTCGTCTGTCCAGATGTTCCACATGCTTCCTGCTTCAACAGCCAGGTCCTAAAGTGTTTGTCATGATGAATAGACTGGTGCAGACTGGGGATGGAGGCAGGACTGGGTGGGATCAGGTCTGTGAAAGCAGTGAAACATCTCAACTACGCAGGACGGCGGCTCATGAAGAAGGAAACGCCCGTTTTTATCTATTTTATCACATTGGCTTTTCTTTTACCCCCCCCTAACAAAAAAAAACGACCTAATATGTTTGGGGCAGGAAATTAAACAAAGCACTAACATAAATCTGTTTAAAAAGATATACAAAAAATGATTTATAAAGAGGTATATGGAAGAGGAAATGGGTTAACGGGGAGTGTGATAAACAAATAAAATGGGGAAAAATGGTATATTATACTTGGTTAAGATATGTTTAGATATTTATGTGGACATTTATGTAGTATATTATATGTATATTATATGTTGAGATGGATAATTATAATTATGTAATATATGTTATATATTTGTTGTGTACGTAGCATATATATTTATATATGCCATATATTGTATTTTCTATCTATTGATATAATATTTATGTAATATTTATATTTTCTATATACTTATATGGATCATTATGTAGTAATAGGCATGTTTACGTAGTATTTATATAGACTATATTTATATGGATTGTTATGTATCTCTGTATTGGGAATAGCTGTCCTCCTCCTGTGTGGTGGGGGAGGCGCTGTTTCCCTGGTTCCTTGGTGCTTTCCTCATTTTTGCCTTTCAGGTCAGGTCCAATCCAGGTGCACAGGATTGGGTCTGATTGCCTGGAGGGTATTTAAGGAGAGGGTTCCAGGGCCGCCAGGCTCTCTCCCTCCCTGCCTGTGACAACAACGGCCAACCATTTTTCCCTTAGTTGTTTCTTGTTACTTTGCACATTATTATCTTTAGTTACCTTGTACCTTAGGGCCTTATTTTTAATAAATACATGAAATGGTTTACCTGTGTGGTCTCCCTACTTGTTGTGATCTACCGTGAGCCAGGTGGTCATAACAGGATATTGTGTAGATATAATAATAGCAATAATGTTCATAGAGTTATAAAGGGGTAGGAACTAGGAAAAAGTGTAAACTTCTTCCTACTCCTTTTTCGAAACTATGTGCATATGAAGATGTTACTGTTTATTTTTGTTTTTTATATACATGTTTGAAATAAATTCTTTCATTCAATAAACTATACCCATGACATGTGGGCCCAGCCACGGGAGAGCGCTTCTTCGTTTCTCATGAACGCTATCTCGTGCTATCGCATAAGTAAAACTGGAATTAGCCTACTAGATGTTGAAAAAGAAGCAGAAAACAAACATTTATTCATTATTGATTATTGTTGTTTTGTTTTGACTTCTATTTCATATTCGAAATAAAATTTTAATTCAATTAAATTCAAGTATATATCTGCCATTTTTTTTAAGCTATTGGAATAAAGTAATGCATTTCCAGCATTTATCCAGCAGATGGAGCCAGAGGAAGTTTCCCTCCTCTCCACATGGGGAGTTGGTCGTTACTTTAGTGTAATTTACCTTCTGTCCACCAGGTGGAGCCAGAGGAAATTTAACCTTTAGTGTAATTTACCTTCTGTTCTCTACTCAGCCTATCACAGTCCACTACTCCCACAACCACACTCTTCCACTAATATTTATTCCTTGTATAAAAGAAATCAAAATAGAACAAATCGATTTTATTTCAATATAAATGCAATAAAATCAGAAATAAAATCAGAAATCAGCAGTAGCCTAGAGGAGAGAAGTTACATGCATGTAGAGGTGGTAAAAAGTACAAAAATATTGTACTTAAGTAAAAGTACAGATTTTCTGCTTGAAAATTACGTAAGTAAAAGTAAAAAGTACCCATTAAGAACATTACTTAAGTAAAAGTATAAAAGTACCTAAATATATAAAGTACCAAAAGTACATGGTGTAAAATGTACTTAAGTACAAAAGTAAAAAGTACAAAGTACAAAATTCAAAGTACAAAATTATTTTCAAAAGGATTGAAAAGAAATGAAGTCCCAACATTGTCATGCTGTCGAAAGTGGCTTTATTCCAAGAATTTGCTTACAACTCTAAATAATGGTGATATTATTCTGACCCTTTTAGCGTTTGTCTCCATTACCCCATTTTAATTTCTCCCTTTGCTCATCACTGCTGCTGTAGCCCATTGACCCACTGACAGGTCCACCCCCAGCCTGTAGTATGCAGTGACCACATTAAGCAACCCCAGCTGAAGGAGGATGAAGGAGACTCTTGAACTGATTGAACTTTTAAATGCCAAAACCACCTTAGCAGGGGTGGAATGAAAGAATGGTGCGCATGGACACGCGTCGCCTGCTGCTCGGTCCTCGTCGGTCCTCGATGCGACGGCGGTTCCTCTGGCCTTCCGGCCCGCCTCTGCGGCGCAACTCCCCCGGGAGATGCGTCTCCTTCTCGGTATGGAGGCCGAGTCGCCCCGTCCGCCCCAGGTGTCTCGTAACGGAGCCGCCGCCGGGCAATCACGGGCAATTCACGCGCCCCCCTTCCCGCTTAATTTCTCATGGTGGCCTCAGTTACGTCCGCCTTATGGTTCCGCGTTAAATCGACACACACCTTACGCCGTAGGCTACGGCGTGGATTAAAAGTACGATTTTTTCCTTGAAAATGTAAGAAGTAAAAGTAAAAGTACATAAAAATGAAGTACTTCGTTACTTTACACCACTGCATGCATGACCCCCCACCTGCATGTAAACGGCAAATGCACATGTAATTCCCCGCTCTACCACCAGAGGGAAGTGGCAGAACACAGAATAAAGGAATCACGTTTTTCTTTAAACTTAAATACTAATAATATTCACAAATTTCTTTTTTTTTTTGAGACGGCAACAGTCAGTTCCACTGTTGTTGTTTTATTTTTTAATTTGTTTCTTTAACATTGTGCCTGAGAGGCTAAAGTCCCTTTTTTTATTCTACTTCTCGTCTCAAACTCTATATTATGATCCAGTTACTCGTCATCTGTCTTCTGACATTAAATAAAACTGAAAACCATCAATTCTGATGGAAAACAGGAGCCATTAACCTGTTTGGAACATTGTCAGAGTTTTATTCGCCCATTTTCTCTCTAATTCATCTTCATGTTTTGATCAATCCTGTTAAACTTCTAACTTTGCTTCAACAGATCGGAGTTCTCCAGATTTAGCTTTGATTCTGTATGAGGTCTCACACAGAACATTTGGAAAAAGCTCCAGAAAATCAATGCCGGTACTTGTTTTTTAAATATAAAAACAAATATGCAATATAGAAAGTTGACAAACACAAGATAAGAAGGTGTGTCATATTTCTATTTGAGTTCTGTAATGAGTCTGAGTCACAAACAGAAAAAAACAACAACCACAAAATCAATTAAAGCTGCAAGCAGCGATGAACGGGCCCTCGCACTCACGGCCACCGCCCCCATAAGCATATCAGAAATGACACCACCCACGACTTCCTATGTCAAACCATTCAAAAGTTATAGCAGAAAAAAGGGACAACCAATCAGAAGAAGGGGCGGGGCTAATTCAGGCCAATGAAGCTCAAGGACTCAATACCGATTCAGGTGACATCACCCACGACTCTTTATGTCAAAACATTCAAAAGTTATAGCAGGAAATATGGACAACCAATCAGAAGAAGGGGCGGAGCTAATTTTCACCAATTATGGTCAAGGACTCAATACCGAGTCCCATGACACCACCCACAACTCTATATGTCAAACCATTCAAAAGTTATGGCAGAGAAAAGTTTTCTAGGGGGCGCTGTTGAGCCGTTAGGCCACGCCCATTAATGCAAACCATGAAATATAAATTTATCTCCAGGCCTGGCTTGCATGCAAAATTTGGTGACTTTTGGAGAACTATCAAATATGGACCAATCAGATGAAGGGAGGCGCACTTTTTGGTGTCTAGCGTCGCCACGGTAACACTTTTGAAAGAGAAAATGCGCGTAGTCGCAAGATGGAGACGCACATTTTGAGGTATAACACACCTGGGTCCACGTTACGGTTCGGGCTGTATTAATTGCCGAAGGAATGGCATAAATTGCGCCAAAATTACACAATTAATTCAAAATGGCTGACTTCCTGTTCGGTTTCGGCCATGGCGCCCAGAGACTTTTCTTTAAGTTGCGACATGATACAGGGGTGTACCGATTTTCGTGCATGTACATCAAACCGTATTGTGGAGCTTGAGGCACAAAGTTTTCCGGGGGGCGCTGTTGAGCCATTTTGCCACGCCCATTAATACAAACCATGAAATATCAAATTTATCGCCTGGCCTGCCTTGCATGCAAAATTTGGTGACTTTTAGGGAACTATCAAATATGGACCAATCAGGTGAAGGGGGGCGCGCTTTTTGCCGTCTAGCGTCGCCACGGTAACACTTTTGAAAGAGAAAAGTAATGCGGGTAGTCGCAGGATAGAGACGCACATTTTGATGTATAACAAATCTGGATGCACGTTACGGTTCGGGCCGTATTAATTCTCGAAGGAATGGCTCATATTGCTCCAAAATTACGCGATTAATTCAGAATGTTCAAAATGGCCGACTTCCTGTTTGGTTTCGGCCATGGCGCCAAGAGACTTTTCTTTAAGTTGTGTACTGATACAGGTGTGTAGCGATTTTCGTGCATGTACGTCACACCGTATTCTGGGGCTTGAGTCACAAAGTTTTCCGGGGGGCGCTGTTGAGCCATTTTGCCACGCCCATTAATGTAAACCATTAGATATCAGATTTTTCGCCAGGCCTGACTTGCATGTAAAATTTGGTGACTTTTTGGGCACGTTTAGGGGGGCAAAAAGGCCCTCCTTTCGTCAGAAGAAAAAAGAAAGAAAAAAAAAATTCCTACAGATACAATAGGGCCTTCGCACTGAAGGTGCTCGGGCCCTAATAACTAAGATTATTGCCTGTATGAATAGTCAAAATGAAGATTCCTCAATTACAATAAAATAAATGTGTTTTATTTGACTCCTTCAGTTCAGAAACCTGAGAAACTGTCAGGTTAACAATATGGCGGAAAACCTTTTTTTATCATTTAAACAGTCTGAGCGCTAATAATTATGAGATCAATGATCCAATACGTGGACTGATGGACTGTCAGATGAGGGTTTGTTGCAGCCCGGCTCTGAATGAATGAGTTTTCAGGAAATACTCTTCAACTGAATGTTGGTTGTGGAGGAACTGGTGCATCTGATTGGAGCAGCCAGAGTTTATGAGGGAATCCAGGTTGGGAGGATATTTCTGAGAAACCTGAACAAACCTGAGTTCTGGAGAAGCTGCCTCTGATGTCATCGCATATGACGTCTCAATGTCATGATAAAGAAATCCAGCATCAATGAACATCTAAAGGTCTGTAAACACTAAGTTGAAGTACTTTCATGAAACAAAACAAAGAAACAAACGATTCCTTTTTAAATGTATGAATTTTATTATTGATTCATCTGATCAGCCTCAATCATATTCCTGTTTACATCATATGATTTGATTTCTTTGACATAAACATCATGCTCCTCGTCAGTTGAAGAGAAAAACATTATTGATTATCTTGTCTGAACTGGCACCTTCATTTCTGAAGGTCATGTGGATTTGACCAAACTTTATGAAATAAGAATCATGGATTGACATGCAAGTTACTTTGACTTAGTTTTTAATGCCTGACGTCGCTCAACTGCTTTCACTGATTTTGCTCCTCTTGCTGATGCTGCTACTACTCCTCTTACTGCTGCTGATGCTGCTACTACTGCTCCTCCTGCTGCTGCTGCTGCTCCTCCTACTACTGCTGCTCCTCCTGCTGCTGCTGCTACTAATCCCACTCCTGCTGCTGCTGCTCCTGCTCCTGCTGCCATTTGTGCTGCAGCGTTCCACACCTGCAGGAAGAAAAAGAACATGTTTTACACAAAATAAGATGATTCATGTCCTTCAGAAACAATCCACAACTCTGAACATTTATGTGCAACACATCTTCTCTTCATGTGAAGATAAGAGGCAGCAGACCAGAGTGGTGCTGGAACCACGTCTGCTGATCTAGATCTCTGTATCTTTATGAGTGTGACACCGTCATGGAGGAGTGACGGCTGAGAGGACGAGGAGGAGATCAGTCCTGTTAAAGGTCCAGGGTTTCACCCCGGACCCTCACTAACACAAACCACCAGGAGAAACATGCTCTAACTAGTCTGCTGACTCTCACGCTTGCTGTAGCGCATCTCAGTGCGAAGTGTTCACAGTTTTACTTCTTCAGTTCTGCATCCACCAGGATGAGGGCGTGGCCAACCTGCCAGGTTTGACAGGTCGGCCACGCCCCCTGCTGTCCTCCCTCCAAGATGCTGGTCCATGTGTGAGAGAGCATGTACGCTCCCTCATCCCTGTTCCTCGTTTGTTGTCCTTGTTTCCTAATCTCGATGGCCTCCATAATCCAGCGCTGGTCTCTGTTGTCCTCAGTGCGGATGACCCGGGCTTTTTCCCATCGAGATTAGGAAACAAGGAAACAAACGAACAGGAATGAGGGAGCATACATGCTCTCTCACACATGGACCAGCATCTTGGAGCAGCGTGAGGACAGCGGGGTGCGTGGCCGACCTTTCAAACCTGGTAGGTTGGCCACGCCCTCATAGTAAAAACCGCTGATAAGGACGTTGTCACTTCCCATCACGTGACACTCTGAGGAAGGCAGGAGATTTGCCAAAATGGTCAGTTTGAAGGTAAAAAGTCGGAACTTTGTCTGGAAAAAAGAAACCTTAGTATATCTATCTGAAGACATAATGAACACAATACAGCACGTGGGACAGAGCGGGATTCGAACCGCCAACCTTCCAATCATTGGATGACCCGCTCTACCACCTGAGCTACTGCCGCCCTGTTTTGTCATTTATTGTCACCCCTAAGAATTTGTTTTCCTGCACCCTTTCGACGTCCGTCCCATCTATCTGTATCGAAGCCCTGTTATCCATATTCCTGTTACCAAAAATCATGAATTTTGTCTTGCTTATATTTAAAGATAGTTTAGTTTTGTCAAACCAATATTTCATTTTACTGAATTCAGATGTGACCATTATTCCCAAAAGCGGCTGTAGATTCTCACCTGATGCAAAAAAGTTGGTGTCATTGGCAAATAAAATGGATTTGAGTAATTTTGATATTTTACATATCTCGTTGATGTATATGGTAAATAATTCAATTCAATTCAATTCAATTTTATTTATATAGCGTCTAATACAACACAAGTTGTCTCTAGATGCGTTCCAGAGACCCAGAACATGAATATAAACCCCCGAGCAATTATTACATAAACAATAGCAGGTAAAAACTCCCCTAGTGGGAGAAAAACCTTAAGCCAAACAGTGGCAAGAAAAACTCCCCTTTAGGAGGGAAGAAACCTGGACCAGGACCTGGATCATAAGGGGGGACCCTCCTGCTGAAGGCCAGACTGGGGGGTCAGGGACGTCAGCAGCACACAGCAGGTAGATGGAAGCAGCAGTGGGATGACCAGGGGTGGGGCGAGCAGGCAGGTAGAAGCAGCAACGGGATGACCGGGGGTGGGGAAAGAGAAGAAAAAGGGGGGCCAGCACAAGAAACTACAGGAGCGACTAACACACTAGAGTTTACACTACCTAGAGATTTACCAACACCAGCTAGAGGTTTTCTAAACACTAACTATAGGCTTTACTAAACAGAAATGTTTTAAGTGTAGTTTTAAAGGTGGAGGTGGTGTCAGCCTCCTTAACCCAGATTGGAAGTTGGTTCCATAGTAATGGTGCCTGATAGCAGAACACCCGGCCTCCAAATCTACATTTAGATCCTCTAGGAACTACAAGTAAACCTGCACTCCAAGAACGGAGAGCTCTGCCAGGAACATAAGGCACTATCAGGTCTTGCAAATAATGCGGAGCTAAGCCGTTTTGGGCTTTATACAAAAGTAATAACATTTTAAATAGTTTTGGTCCTAGTGCTGATCCTTGTGGTACACCAAAAAACAATGTCCAACCATCCAGACTGGCTGCCACCCAACTTCAAGAACTGCCTCCTGTTGTTTAGGTAACTGCTGACCAGCTTTAATGCAATACCTCTGATTCCATATTGATCCAGTTTGTTACTTAAAATTTCGTGATTTATTGTGTCAAAAGCTTTCTTTAAATCAATGAATACCCTGATGAGGCATTGTGACACCGTGGCTGACGTGAAACTCTAGCTTCCTACACCCTGCAGGGGCGACACCTTGGAACTAGTTTCAACACAGACTTGAACCACGGGAATGCCATATGATGAAGTTCCTGACTGACTGATATGTTAATACCAACTCATTTGGCCACAGACTTGAACCACGAGAACACCCTATGGGGTAATTTACAACTTAGTGACAGTCATGCCAAATGCCCGATAACGGGATTTGGCCACAGATCACATCTGACTGTAAATTGTTTTTTGTCTCTCACTTGGCTTGTTTATTCCTGCCTTTTGTACTTTGAACTTACTGTATAAAAAGTCATGATTCCAACCACTCTGGGTCAGCACACCAACCCAGACACCACAGCGGACTTCTGAACTGGTTTTGATAATATTCTTCAACAATTTGGTGCTGTGACCAGGATGACATTAGACCTTCGATGGAAACTCCTTTTACCAGACCAACGACACACCAGTGACTTCTATCCAAATTATTCAGAGGTAAGGGGTCCGTTTACAAAATCCCAAATTATTGTTGCTGGGTTGTTGTCAAAAGTTTGTGAATTGGAGTGCCAGAGAATGGTTGACGTCATCCCGAAATTTTAGGTAAATTCGCTGTGTGTGGTTGTGAGCAGGGGTTATTGAGAAGGTTACTTTGTAGAAATGTTTAGGAATGCTTGCAGTTTCATAACACTTTTTTGTAATTTGATTGTGTTGTGAGAATGTTTTGCTTCTCCTGCCTTAGAATTTGACTCGCTCTTCTAAAAAGGTTTAATATCTCGGGTAACATTTAAGAGAGAATGGCCAGAGTGCCATGTTGGTCTGGGTACCAAGAGTAATAGTCCAGTGAGGGACTTATAGCATATGCAGGACTTGAGGTCCATAAGAAGTGTTTGGAACACTGAGAAATTTGTGGGAAATAGACATATATGTAGAGGAACTGGTTTTTAAAAAGTTGGGATGATTTGCTCTCCCAAATACTTTGAGATATATTTCATTTTAGTAAGGATCTGAGCCGCTCTCCTTACATCAACAGAAATGATTTGTATCAGCTGAAGTAGACTGATGATCGGAATAATTAGCAAGTGATTTGTGGGTAAAAGTAAGTGTAATTGAAGGTCTTTTGGGAGGGATCTTACAGAAAGAAAAATTGGAAGTTTTTGGGAAGTTTTTTCAGTAGAGAGTCAGAGAAAGAGTTGACTCGTCCTATTAAGTACATGTACGATAATTACGGTACCGATAGTATTAAAATTGTTACTTAGTTAGTATTAAATGTGGTTAAAATAACTAAAGCACTTCAACTCCCTCAGACTTTGGAGGGATGAAAGCAGAGGCTGTAATGCAAAATCCCAAATAGCTTCACTTACAGATCAAAATAAAAAGCTAATGGCTCAACTAGAAGAGTGTAAAAACACAACGCAGACAAAAATGGTATTCGACCTGTTAACTGGCTCCTCCACAACCATTAAAACAAACAAAAACAATCATGCCACAACTATTTATCCTGTGAAAGAATTGGAAGAACTTAAAAACACAACGCAGACAAAAATGTAATTAGAGAACCAGTTAAATGATCAAATCAAAAACCTTTATCGGGTAAAATTTCATAACATCCAAGATCTGAAGAGAATAGCCAAGAGAATACAAAGTACTTGATGTGTGTAAAATTCTCTGTAATAATAATAATGCATTTAACTTGTAACGCACTTTCTATTCAATGAATCTCAAAGTGCTACACTTAGACCATTATTCATTCATACACATTCTCTCTGGTGGTGGTGAGCTACCTTTTGTAGCCACAGCTGCCCTGGGGCAGACTGACAGAAGAGTGGCTGCCATTCCGCACCAAACGGCCCCTCCGACCACCACCAACATTCATACACATTCACACGGGGCAAGCTGGGTAAGGTGTCTTGCCCAAGGACACTACGACAGCAACTGGGATGCAGCGGGATTCGAACCGCCGACCTTCCGATCATTGGATGACCCGCTGTACCACCTGAGCTACTGCCGCCCCGTAATCCCACAGCTGTTGCCAAAATTACACCAGACCTTTTTACAGTATTATTGCCTTAGCAGTTCAAAGGGAAGTAGTACAACAGGTTGACTTTACCCATCTCACAAAACTTAAACAAGGAAAAGATAATAATTCCAGGGAGCTTTATGCTAAAATAATGTTGACAGCAAAAGAAAATTGTGGTCTGTCACAAGATCAGATTGATGGACTTCCTCCAGGTTACATGCAAAATATATTTTCTAATTGCCTTCAACAAAGGTTAGGGCTGGATAACACAGAACAAAAATAATCAAAACTGTATGAAACACTAATGTTTGTCCAAGTGTCTCACTACACAGGTTGAGCGCAGAGAGGAAGACGCAGGGACAGAGGAATCAACCAAAGACGCAGGCCAATGAATCATTCACACCACAACAAAGGCCACACGTCACACTTCTCAAACAAAGACAATGGGAACTGCTTCTATTGTGGTGAGCCAAATCATTGGATAAGAAATCGCCCCTATACAGCATTCCAACCTAATCTTGTCCTGCCTACGGTAACTCCATCAAGTAAGTACATGGAAATCCAACAAACATGAGCCTACTCTAGTATCTATAGGCCCTTTTACTGAAAGCATGTCAAACTAATCCTTAACCCTGCTCGTCCTGACCTTTCTGAAACTCCTCTCCCTAACTCTGATCTTGTTTTCTTCACTGACGGCTCTGCTTATAGAGAAAATGGAATACCATACGCAGGTTATGCAATTTGTGATAATTCTTAATTGTTGAAAGCGCCGCCTTGCCCTCCTCCAGCTCTTCCCAAGTAGCTGAATTATATACACTGATGAGAGCCTGTCAACTAGCAAAAGGTAAAACTGTTAACAATCTATACAGATTCCAGATATGCTTTTGGTTTTGTACACGTCTTTGTATATGTAAATTGTGGGTGAACACAGAGGGGGGGCACCCTCTAAACGTGGTAAATTAATTTGTGAACTGTTAGAAGCATGTCAACTACCTTCATCTATTGCTGTTGTTAAATGTGAAGCCCACACCAAATCCAAAGATCCTGTTTCACAAGGCAATGCTTCGGCTGACCATGCAGAGAAAGAAGCTGCCAAATTTGGCTTACCTGTCCATCTAAAGCTCTGCCCTTCTATACCCGCTAACGACCTGTCTTCTCCTAATGATGTAGCCCTCTTACAAGAGACTGCTGATGTGAAGGAGCACAGATTGTGGCTTTCCCATAGTTGTAAAAATGTAAATAATTTGTGGGTCAGCAACGACGGCCGCGTTGTGACACCCACATCCTTGTACCCGTGGCTAGCACGCATGTCACTTATGGCCCTTTCGCACTAGTCCCGCCTCAGCTCGGTTCTACCCGCCACGGCCCCGTCTTGCGCTTTTGCACTAGGGTCTGAGACGGGTAGAGCCGCTCCAAGCCGATACTTTTTCTGTAACCATTCTGGCGAGGTTCTATCCGGGCTGAGCCGGGACTATTTCTGACGTCACCAGCCTCCGCGCCACTGATTGGTCGGGGGGCGGCGCCGTCATCACCCTCCGTGCCACTGATTGGTCGGGGGGCGGGGCCGTCAGACGTTTGAATCAGGAAGCGGGAGTCAGCGCGAGCGCGACTCGCGGCTCGCAGCGATTTTATTATAAAGCGCAGAACGTCTGTTTGGTGATCCAACTCTGAGGTGCAGATGTTCATAAATCTGGTGGCTGAGGAGAGAATTAGAAAAAGGGATGTAGACGGGCTGTTTTACTCTCAGCCGCTCGTGGCTCCAGCTGATTTCTCATCAGCGCCGACATGAACAAAGCGGTTGCGCAATCGAGTACGTCACAGCAGCTTCACCCCAACCTGCCCACTTCTCACCTGGCTGTGGAAAAACAAACGGGGACAAAAGGGGTAGAGGCGGGTAGAGGCGGGTAGAGGCATGACGAGCCGAGTCGGGCCAAGTAAGGCGTAGTGCAAAAGGGCCAATAGTTTGTCACATGTGAGCAAAGGGGGAATGTGTCAGATAGTGTTGAAGACGGGTATGCTCCAGGATTTACATCCTATGCAAAAAATATTGTGAACAATGCCTAATCTGGCAACAACAGAACCCAGGAAAAACAGTACAAACAACCTTGTCAACACATCCCCCCCACGGGGACCTTTTGAAGCTCTGCAAATAGACTTTATTCATATGCCAAAATGTGAGGGATATGAAAATGTTCTTGTATGTGTAGTTTTTTTTTAAAACTGGACTTAAATGGACAATGTTGTTGCCTTTGGTCCTAATGTCAATGAAGTCAACACCCATTAGGAAGCACAAACTCACACCTCATGAAAGGATTACGGGTAGACCTATGACTATACCAAACAATTCAGTTCTATATATGAAGAAGATGGACCTCCATGCCATGGATGAATCCATGATATCATTTTGCTCTGCTCTAACCTCTGCCGTTCAGTCAATCCACAGAAAAGTAAAATATGTCCAGTCTCCTCCTAGTGGCAAACCATGCCATAACCTCTAACCGGGGACTGGGTCTGTGTCAGAGAAAAACTTGCTGGTCCAAGCCTCAACACGTCCTGCTCACCACCAACACTGCAGTCAAGTGTGAGGGGTTCTAACCTGGATTCACGAATCCCACTAGCCATTGAGAGGAGCAGCGCAGGCCACAGAGGCCCAGAAGCAGAGGCATTATACACGCCAAGACACTCACATCTGTCACAGGAACAAGACAGAGAACCCTACAAATACCACAAATGTCTTCATTCTGAGGAGCGTAGGTTGATTTTCTCAATTTAGACATATTTGAAGTTGTCACCAAGTATGAGTATGAGAATATTTGTGACCACTGCAGAGATCTTTCTCCCATATCTCATAGAAATGCTGCAAAATATTTTTTTCCGACTTTCATCCAGAAATATTTCTATCATTTCACTAATTTCAAATGCATGAGTTTCCTGCAGCTTCTCTTTTTCCTTCTCATTCTTTACTTCTTTCATTTCCCTCTCATGTTTCATCAGTAAATCCTTGACTTAGGTCAGATTTTTGCGTTTCGTTGAAACAGCCTATAACAACTCAATGATTTCTCTTAGATGGTTTTCTCTCTTTTGTTTTTCTCTCATTTCTTTGAGGGCCTTTAAGAGTTCATACTTTTCATTTCTGATACTGATCTGACACTTTCTTATATTTTTCATGGAAATAATTTTTCTCTTCAGCTAATCTCCTGACCTTGTCTTCAAACTTCTTCTTCAGATTTTTTATATTTTCTTGTAATTGTTTTATTTATTTTCCCACCTTTTCGTGTATGAAGTTTTCCTCCATTTTCTTTTGATACATTTCTTTTTCCTTCTTGTATTTTTCCTCGAGTTCTTCCAGTCGTTTCTGCTCCTTCTGTTGTCTCTCTTCATCTTCTTTCTTTTGTTTTTCCCACCATTCTTTACGTTCTTTCTCAAAATCCTCCTTATCCTTTCTACTCTTTTCTCGGGTCTGTTCCAACTCTCTGCTAACGCCTTTCTTTTCCTCTTTTTCTGACTGAATTTGTTTGTCCAATTTTTCAAGCTGTCTTTTCAAACTCTGGCGATGTTCTTCGTCACTACGTTCCCTTTTCCTCCTCTCCTCTTCCCTCTCTTTCTGTTCCCTCTTTTTCTCTTCAAGCTCTTTCTTTATATTTTCCTTCATTTCTTTGAGTTTCAGCTCAGTTTCCTGTTGTAGTTTTTCTCTCTCTTCTTCCATTTTTCTTTTAATTTCCTGCATTTCTTCTTCATGTTTTCGTGTGAGTTCCTCCTTTTCTCTCTGTATTTCTTCCACCTTTTCCTGCAGGATTCTCTCCATCTCCTTCTTTATCGCTGCTTCAGCTTCTTGCAGTGTTTCATTGGTGTAGCAGTTGCCTTTGTTTCTCTTCAACATTTCATCAATGTTTCTTATCAGATCTCTGACCTGTTGACGATTGTTTTTATCGTAGTTATTGAACACGTGGAACCTTCCTCCACAGTCATCGATCAGCTTCTGAAACGAGTCATTGCCCTCTCTGATGTAATCTTCAATGGATTTTTCTTCACGTTCTAATGCGTCACCATTTGTAAAAAGGATGATGGTGAACTGTTCTGCATTCTTCCCAAAAGCTTCCCTGAGGAGTTTGAGTGTCTCCTTCTCCTCGGGGGTTAATCTGCCGATCTGCATCACCACCAGGAAGACGTGGGGTCCTGGAGACACAAGACTGATGCACTTCAGCATTTCCTCGGTGACCTCGTCATGAGACAGAGTCGAGTCAAACAGACCCGGAGTGTCGACCAGAGCAACAGCACGACCGTCCACTTCACCATCTTCTCTCTGACAGCGTTTGGTGACTGAAGTTTGCTTTAATTCAGCTTTAAACGCTTTTCTTCCTAAAATGGTGTTTCCTGTGGAGCTTTTTCCACAGCCGGTCTTCCCAATCAGAACGATCCTGAGAAAGTCTGAGATCTGCTGCTCTTCATCATCTGCAACATCATAAAAAAGTACATATTAGCTTGAAATGTCAACCGTTTCTATCTCATGGTTCCAGGTGTTTCTGAGCAGTGAGAGATGAGAGTTTACTGTGAGCGTTACTTACACATCTGTGCTTCTTTCAGCTTCTTTACTTCAGCTCTCAGTGCAGTGTTTTCTCTCTCTTCTTGTACGACTCTTTCTATTTGGGCCTTCGTGAATGTTTCTGCTGAGTAACTGTTTTTGAGTTGGTTTATCTTTTCAACAGCATCCAGCAGCTCTGGGACCTGCTGATTACTCTTAATGTTGAAGATGAGAGATCTCCCTCCACAGCTGTGACGGAGCTCCTGGATGTCTTTGCTCTTTTCTACAAAGTTAACAACATCTGGATGGGTGGGATCTGACTCCACGGTGAACAGAATCATGGTGAAGTCATTGACTCGAGAGCTGAAGGTGTTCTGGATGGTCTGCAGCTCCCTCTTGTCCTCATCGGTGAGTGGACCCACAGGTAGGACCAGGACGAAGGCGTGGACGCCCTCAGGTTCACAGAGGGAGACACACTTGAATGATTCCTCCATCACTTCCTCTGGAGGTTTTCCACCCAAGGCAGGCAGCTCCACCAGCGAAACCTGACGTCCAAACACCTTTCCTCGATTCTGGACACACTCTGGTGAGTTGGAGACTGAACGAAGGTCTCTCCGACCTAAAATGGCCTTGGCTGCCGAGGTTTTCCCTGCTCCTTGTCTCCCAAACAGAACCAGGTTTAAAACTGGTTTCATTTGTTGCTCTTCAGTCGTGGAGGTTTGTTTGTTTGCTACATAAAGAGATGCAGTCATGGATTAAGATCGTGGTGTGTATTTGCTTGTGTTCCACATTTAAGCAAAAACACATATTAACAATAAAAGAATGAAGTCTGGATTTTCCCAAATCTCTTTTTTACTTCTTGATTAACTTGAGATTGAATTAACTTACGTTCAGATGGAGAGTTTTTCCGAAGTAGTGACATTGGATTCAACATTCCTCCACCTGTGAAAAATGTCAGACTGTTTTACTTGTTTTAACTCAATGAATTAAGGATCTATTTGAACAATATTTTCACTATTTTACTTCTCAAAAGTCTTTCTGGACTTACCAACACCTTCGAGTTGATCTGTCCAGGTGTTTTGTCCCGAGTCCTCACCTGGTGAAGTTGTTTCTTCAAATACTCCATAGGTCACATGTTCGCCGTTGTTCTCTTTTACAACTTGACCCAAACGTGTTAGCAGCTCTGAACGGTCGATGTCCCTCATCTTCAGGTGTCGGTATCTGCATTTTCTGATCATCTCTTTCAATGTTGGATTTTCCATGTGGCTTTCCCTCAAGCCTGAGCTCTCCTCTCTGGGTTTAATCAGTATCAGGCATTGATCAAATGACTGATTGTTGTAAGTTTCAAGGATTCTGCAGAGCGTCTCTTTGTGTTCCTCATTGAAGTCTTCAGGTTTTAGGACCAACACGAACACATGAGGTCCAGGATCAGAGACTCCTGCACAGTGTTTCAGAAACTCGTTCAGTTTGTCCTCTGTAGGACTCAACAGGTCTGGAGTGTTGATGACTGTTACACGTTTGTTTCTAAACTGGCTGGAGGTTCTGGTCCAGCTGAGAGGTTCTGTGTTGAAGACGCTCTGTTCCAGTATGAAGTTCTCCACTGAGTTCCTCTGACTCCGGCTGCTCCCCAGCAGAACAACCCTCAGCTCAGACACTGGAATTATAGAACAAAATAAAATAATTCACAAGCTGCAACTTAAAGGAGGTATTTAAAAAACACAAGTTTAATACAGATTTATCATAGAAATCCATATTACATATGAACTAGAAATTATTATCTCAATATCATAAATAATCATATGATGTAACAAAGGGAGTGTCACGTCTAGTGTAATGGAAAATTTTGGTATAACACTGTCTGTTGTCTGTTTTCATTCCTATGCCGAGGTCATGTTCCTTTGACACAGAGCCTGGCACGGTTGCCAGGGTGATGGGTGATGTTTTGTCTTTTCCAGCTCCAAGTATAAAATAACCTGTCTCTAATCTTCTTCAGCGCACTCAGGACTGACGGTTCATGTGACCGGTTGGACTGTGTGGCTCCGTTCAATTGAATGTTTGTCCTCTTTTCATTAAATCTTCAGAAAGAAGCTGAGGTGTCCTGACATTCTTTTTGAACAACAATTTTTGCCACCACGTATGGTGTGGACCCAAACGCAGGATAGCAGGAGGCGGCAAAAAAACAAGGATTTATTCCACAAGAGGAAAAAAAACAAAGCGCTGCTTGGCAGGATCAAAAAAACTATCAGGAAAAGGGATCAAAATACTAGAAAACGTGGCAGGAAACATGGAGGGCAAACCAGTACGGACCGACAGGGAACAAGGGAATGACAAGACCAGATATACTCAGGGGATGACACAGGTGCAGACAATCAGGGCAGATGGGACACAGGCGGGGCAAAACAGAAATTGAAAGGCTGGGGGGGAAGAGTCAAACCCTGCAGAACCCGCAGCCCCAGATCCGGAGACGTGGCGTGAGGTTTCATGTGTTTTGGGCGATCAGTTTAATCTAGAGCGGTACAGAGCTAAATTGGTGTTTAATGTAGTTACTGTATTACTGTGTAACGCCGGCAACTACCGGCATTGTTGTTTGTTTATTTTGTGGCGCCATCTTCGCCAGTTATCCGTGGTTTTAAATACCGTGCCCGTCATCCTGTCTCATTGCACGTGGTGACGAGGGCGCCGCCATCTTTAAAGTTTTTAAAGAGTTTGTATCACGTATTTCAGAATCAGAATCAGAATCAAGTTTATTAGGTCAGTCTAGAAAACTGTTTTTGACTTCGGATACACCGGCGGCGACACGATGGTATTGTGCGCCTGTTTTCCAAAGGGTAACACTGGGATAGGGGGTGAGAAGAAAAATACATCTTCACACTGAATATCATACAATACACAGTATCTGCTTGTGTGTCTGCTTGTGTCTATCTGTGTGTGTGCGGGGGGGGGGGGGGTCACTAATACATTTTATGTTTATGTTTTATGAAAAGCACTTTGTGTTACATTTTTTGTATGAAAGGTGCTTTATAAATAAAGCTTGATTTGATGATTTGAGTATCAAGTTGCAAAAAAACACCTCGCAGATACACAAAGCAACAGACGTCACAGGACTTGCATGTGGGTGATGGGGGGTGGGCAAGTCGGGGGGGAGGATCCCGGCACAGTTCATCCAAGTGAGCGCCGCGAGCAGCGTGGCGCTCACGACAGAGTGGCCTGCCAAGCCACTCTGTCAAGGGCAAATTATAGAATCAACAATTTCTTGAGCAGGCAGCCCAGTAATTTTCCGTCTACCTTTCAGTCTCTGGTTCATCAATGCAACTCCAATCAGACGAATTGTGATCAATCAATTCCCACCAAGCCGAGTACCCAGTCCCCACTCCAGTTAGAAGAAATCCTGCTATCATAAATCCAATTATGAAGGCGTCTTCAACGTCCTCGACGGTCAAGATCTTGAGGCACAACGGCTTCCAGTTTTTGTAGGAATCTATTGTCTATCCAGCAAAAAATGTCCCATCGGGGGAGGAGGGCTCAAAAATTTGGTCAATTGTGCTGAGAGACCAATTAATCAATTCCATGATTGTAGAGTTTTCGTAGGAGTGAAAAAGAAGAGACTCTGAAGACAAGACAGACAAAAGCAGTAGCAGGGAAGGTTGATAAGGGAAAGGAGCAGAAAAGCGCCTGCCTTCGCTGAGAGCCGGGAGAAAAAAAAGAAAAAAAAAACTGTTTTGATTTATTTTGCTTATGCAGTTAATGTTTTATTCTTGTTTTTCTTGATGTTTAGTGTCTTATGTTTTTAATGTTCAATTCAATTTTCAATTCAATTTTATTTATATAGCGTCTAATACAACAGAGTTGTCTCTAGACGCTTTCCAGAGACCCATACCCAGAACATAAACCCCCGAGCAGTTATTACATAAACAATGGCAGGTAAAAACTCCCCTAGTGGGAGAAAAACCTTAAGCCAAACAGTGGCAAGAAAAACTCCCCTTTAGGAGGGAAGAAACCTTTAGCAGGACCAGGCTCATAAGGGGGGACCCTCCTGCCGAGGGCCAGACTGGTGGGTCAGGGACGGCAACAGCACAGCAGGCAGGTGGAAGCAGCAACGGGATGACCAGGGGTGGGGACCGCAGGCCAGCACGCAGCTCCCGAAGCTCCGGCCCAATCAGCAAGTCCCAGGGAGGAGAAGGGGGGGCCAGCAACGGGATGACCAGGGGTGGGGACCGCAGGCCAGCACGCAGCTCCCGAAGCTCCGGCCCAATCAGCAAGTCCCAGGTTGGGGTGCAGGGTCAGGGAAAGACTTGTGCTCCGTAATGCCAGCTACAAGCCACCCACGACCACCTGCAGGTTCCGATGTCCGGCAAAGGATGCTGCAACATGGACAAAAGAGAGAAAAGGGAGGAGAAGGGGGGGCCAGCACAAGAAACCACAGGAGCGACTCTGGCACACTAGAGTTTACACTACCTAGAGATTTACCAACACCAGCTAGAGGTTTACTAAACACTAACTATAGGCTTTACTAAACAGAAAGGTTTTAAGTTTAGTTTTAAAGGTGGAGGTGGTGTCAGCCTCCTTAACCCAGATTGGAAGTTGGTTCCATAGTAGTGGTGCCTGATAGCAGAACGCCCGCCCTCCAAATCTACATTTAGATACTCTAGGAACTACGAGTAAACCTGCACTCTGAGAACGGAGAGCTCTGACAGGAACATAAGGCACTATCAGGTCTTGCAAATAATGCGGAGCTAAGCCGTTTTGGGCTTTATACGCAAGTAATAACATTTTAAATTGGATTCTGAATTTTACGGGTAGTTGCCATCAGGATTTATTCGGGGTTGCCGCTTTTACCATCTGCTTGACACCTGTATGTAAATAAATTCTGATTGATTTTAATGAGAAGTTTGTGTTGTTTTACACATATTCTTGTCACAATGGCTGTTTGACGGAGCTAGAGCCGAACTCTTTAAGAGCCTTCCACATTATTCACCAGGAATAATAGCCCTTACTGTTATTCTGGTGGAATAATCCCTATTTTGAGACTGATCCCTGCTGTTAAAGTTATAATTTTTCCTGGAAATCTAGGTGGTGGCCCTAGGATTAAATCATTTTGATAATTAAATTTGATAAATAGCCTACTTTATCAAAAGTAGTGTGTGTGTGTGTGTGTGTGTGTGTGTGTGTGTGTGTGTGTGTGTGTGTGTGTGTGTGTGTGTGTGTGTGTGTGTGTGTGTGTGTGTGTGTGTGTGTGTGTGTGTGTGTGTGCAGTGCTGTTGAACAGAAGTTGACCGGGAAGGTTGAGGATGAGAGGAAAACTTATCAATCGAGCGCAATCGACCATCAGCAACAGTGAAGGAGCTCCAGGAGTTTCTGGAAAGTTCTGGTCTCCCTGCACATGTGACCTCCTGTATTCTGCACCAGTCTGGACTGAGGGGTCGGGGGCCAGGATGAAGCTGATTATTACAAAAAAGAATATGCAAACTTGTCTGAATGATAGTAAAAATGCATTTAGTCACCTGAAAACCACAAAGGAGAATGTGTTCTAGTCTGAAAAGACAAGTTTGAACATTGTAGTGGCTTTACTTCTAAAAGAAATGTTCTAGAATTGTTAAAGGAACAGAATAGCAACAGTGAAGCATGGTGGAGGTAGCATTATGGTTTGGAGCTGCTTCTCTTCAGCTGGACCAGGGACACTTGTCAACACAGATGTTAAAAGGGGGAGTGACAAATACCAAAACCATTCTGTCCTCTGTCAAACTATGAAGCTGAGTTTCACATTCTAAGATGACAACGACCCAAAGATCAAATCAGAAGCAAATGGAGATGAAGGAGAATCAAAGTCCTGGCACCAAAGTCCCATCTAAAAAGAAGTGGCCACAGGAGATCCTCTCAGGATCTGGAGGAACTTCAACTTTTTAGTGAAGAAGAGATCAAAAACTTAAGTCCTGATGTATGAAGTTAATAAACTTATTCACAAAGACTTGCTGTAATAAAGAGACATTTCCAAAGAATCAGTTCAGAAGGAAGTTTAGATCCATCTAATAAAGCTGTTGGAGTTTTCCATTGTGATGTGAGGCAGCAGAGCTGTTTGTTGGAATACTGCAATAAGAATGTGCATTTGGCATTTATTCATATATTTGTACATACCTGTATCTGTCTATATTTAAAAAACAACAGTTTCAGAAAAGTTTGTTTTACTTTTACATCCACGGATAACAAAAGATAAAATGCTATCACTGATTATAATAATAAGTGATATTTATGTTTATATGAAGCAACATCTAACTACAGTCTGGTTTTTTATGACCAATTATAATTCCAACCAGATTTTGTTTCAACATCAGAACTGTTCAGACTCAGTTCAGAGAAACTTACTGTCTGGAGGCAATAACTCGAGGCTGCGGCAGCGTTTCACAGGACGTCCTCCTGAGGAGACACAAAGATAAAACAATTCATCCACAAGATCAGTTACCTGTGTGGGTACATCTGTAAATGTTTTTAGAGATCATAGATTATATAACAACTTTACAGACAGTTGTTAAAAAGGAGAGGAGATGCTACTGAGATAAAGTGGGAGCTTTATCAAAGATCCACGTAACCAGAATGCATTTTCAATCACAGTGCAACAGAATATGTAAAAGATCTCTGTTACTGAATTCAGCTGGAAGCTCATCCTCTAATCCCAACAGGCAAGTTCTTGCACCAACGTGTAAAGGGCGCTTAAAGATTGTAGGAGCCGCATTTAAGTTTATTTACAATTTGTGTTGTTTATTAGTAAAATATTAAGTGTGCGCCTTCCTCCCTCTTCAGGTGGGGAGGCTGGCGCTAGTCTTTAAGTTGGTGGTGGTGACGTATGACGCGAGAAGGCGGAGAGCAGCGACACTGTCATTGACTGCGGCTGCAGGATGAGCAGGGGAATGGCCTCTGATACTTGCTGATAGAACTCAAGGACTCTATGTCACATTTTCTTTGAACTTTGTTATTTTGCAATAAATAAGCATAAATCAACACGCTCTTTTGGATTGTTTAAAGGACAGCTGGGAGTCTGACACCTGTTAAAGCCTTCTCATGGGGCAAACAAATAGGAATGAATGAGCTAATGGAAAACTCATATTTAGGTTTTTGCCCCTACAATTTGTCAATGACAAGCTGTGAGTCTTGATTGGAGGACTGTTTTGAGGATTAAGAGAAACATAAGGCAAAGGAAACGCCGGCGGACGCGGCGGAGCAAACAAAGAAACACGTTGGAGGAGGTACGTGCTTCAAATCAAACTTTTTTGGATGGATTATAAGTTTGGAAAAAATGCCTGAAGTGTTCTGAAGCCAACTTCACCGCTGAATTTTGTGTTAATGGACTGTGATCTTTTTGTTTATCAACTTTTCGCCGACTTGGCCAAACAATGGGAGCGGGGCGACGCCCACCTGCGTGAACAAACTTATATGAATGAACCTGAGTTTAATAATTAAATACAAGGACATCGGAAAGAATAAGAACTGTTTTCTAAACCTTTTGATTACGTTTTTGAAAGTTTATTTGTGAATAAAATGGCAAGTTCCGACGAGGCAGAAACGAGTCCTGTTAAAGACATGAATGAGGCGCGGGCGCGTCTGCGCTCATCTAGAGCAGGAAAAGCTTCGCATCTAACAAGAAGAATGAACATTGTAAATAGTCTAATGGCTGACAAATATCTTGAGGAAGTGAAAGGAAATATGATGAAGTTTAACGACCTTCTGAATGATTTTAAAGCGCTGCATATCTCTTACACTGAAATATTGGATGAGGACGCAAAAAAGGAAGACGATGATAAATGGTATCAACCGAGATGTGCGCAAATAATAGCTTTTCTCGACACCGTTACAAAATGGATTTCACGCATGGAAACCCGCAGTTCCCTCAGCTTGGCTGAAGCCTCTTCTTCTGTTGCTCAGGTGGAGGGTGAGAATGCAAACAGTGATCTGGATGATGTCGATACACACTCAGAGAAGTCAGTCAAATCTAGCGCCTCTTCCTCGTCATCCTCGTTACGTATAAGTGCGGAGGCGGAGAGAGCAGCTTTACTGGCCAAAGCTGCAATGTTGCAGGAAAAACATGCCATCGAAGAACAGGAACAAATGCTTAAAAAAAGGTGAGAAACATTAGAACTACAGACTGAAATAGCAGCCGCTACAGCCAAAATTAACTGTCTAAAGGAGGCTGAAATGTCAACGCTCAACCCTGCCCAGTATGATGCAGGTGCAGAGCCAGAGGAAACCGTAGCTGGGGCATCAGCAGCCACAGATGTGCAGCTAGATGAAAAGCCACAAGGTTTATGTCATATTTTTGATAGGAGTGCTCCAGTAACTAGGAGCAAGGCAGGAGCCCAGGTTCAATTTCCCCTTTTTGATTCTGGGGATGATCAGCAAAATCATTTTTTTGTTCTGCCTAACACCAGCAGTGATGCCCAACAACAACCACATCCAACCTCAGTGCACAGAATTCCCTCTGTCACACCCCCATCCCAAAACACACAATTAACGCAAATCCCTCCTACGTTCAGTTCAGCACCACATAACCACATGATAAAAATACTGGAAAATCAAAACAATTTGACACAGATTCTTGTAAAACAGCAACTTCTGTCTACGCTGCCACAAGGAAGCATTTCACCTTTTGATGGACAAATCCTGGAATACAAGTCATTTATTCACTCTTTCGAAAACATGATTGAAAATAAAACGGACAACAACAGGGACAGATTGCAGTTCCTTATACAGTTTACAAAAGGCCAAGCTCAAAAACTAGTCAAAAGCTGTGAGTACATGTCTCCAGACAGGGGCTACCAGAAAGCAAAAAGGTTATTAAAGGAAAACTTTGGAAACGAATATAAAGTCTCCTGTGCTTACCTGGAAAAGGCACTATCCTGGTCCCAAATTAAATCTGAGGATTCAAGATCACTGCAGGATTATGCCATGTTCCTTAGAAGCTGCTGCAATGCTATGGAGGAAATGGAGTATATGGAGGAACTAGACACGGTGTCCAACATGAGAAGCATTGCGTTTAAGCTGCCATACAAGCTCAGGGAGAGATGGCGCAACAAAGCTTACGAACTGCAAGAGGAGCGCAGTCGTAGAGTTAGGATCCTGGACCTTGTCTTTTTTATTGAAAAGCAGGCTCGGATAGCAGCTGACCCAGTTTTTGGTGACCTTCAGGACCAGTCAGCTGTTAAAGGAAAGGTTGATGTAAAGGATAAATCTACTGTAAAATCACAGATTTCAAAGTCGTATGGCAGCAGTTTCGCCACAGGTGTCGCTATTGCTCCAACGGAAAAAGAACCTGACCCCTTCTGTCCCCTTTGCAGCTGCAAGCACACATTGGAGTTGTGTAAACAGTTTGTGGAGACAACACACAGGAATAAGCTGAACTTTTTAAAGACCAAAGGCATATGCTTTGGCTGTCTCTCAACAGGCCACATTAGCAGGGACTGCAAAAGACGTCTCATCTGCAAAGTGTGCAAGCTAGCCCATCCAAGTGTCCTGCACATTTATAGTAAAGATGGTGCAACTAAAGAGACTGACAGGTCCTCTGATGTAGTAGGTGGAGCATCAGCAGAGTTATGTGGCCATATAGGGGCCGGAGAACAAGAGAATGGGCTCTCCATTGTCCCAGTTCAAGTGAAGGCAGCCAAAGGCAGCCAGGTCCTGCAAGTGTATGCCCTCCTGGATCCTGGGTCCACTGCTACCTTCTGCTCCGAGGCACTCATGTCTCAACTCAATCTGAAAGGTAGGAAAACGCATATTCTATTAAGCACAATGAATCAGAAACAGCTTGTTCCATCCCATGTTATATCTGGAATTGAAGTTTCAGCACTGGACAGCGACAACTTCTTACCTCTTCCTGACGTTTTCACTCAGAAAGAAATGCCAGTCACTCTAAGCAACGTTGCCAAGCAGAATGATGTAAAGCAGTGGGCGTACCTGAACAAAGTCAAACTTCCCAGCATCAGTGCTAAAGTGGAGATGTTGGTTGGTACAAATGCTCCAAAGCTATTGGAGCCATGGGAGGTTATCAATAGCCAAGGCGAGGGCCCTTACGCAGTACGAACCCTATTGGGGTGGGTAGTAAACGGGCCACTCAGAAACGGCAGTGATGGTGGAACGGCAGCAAGCGTGACTGTGAATAGGATATCAGTTGCAACTTTGGAAGAACTTCTGATTTCACAGTATAAGCAGGATTTCAACGAGTTATCATCAGAGGAAAAGACCGAAACATCAATTGAGGACAAAAGGGTTTTGGAAATAGCCAGTGAGGCTGTTCTGCAGAATGGGCATTATCATTTAAAACTACCTTTCAGATTAACCAATATCAGCATGCCAAACAACCGCCAAATGGCTGAACAGCGACTTCAGAGCCTACAAAGGAAAAAGAAAAGGGGAAAGCATGAGAAAATAAAAGAACCTCAACAGAGGGAGGATAAAAAGAACTGGCAAAAAGGAAAGGATCATGGTGAGAGGCACCAGGGCAGGGAGGAATGGAAGGGAGAGAAAGAATGGAAGAAATGCAGAGATGTGCTTAAGGAAGTTGGCAAAGAGAAGTGGGATAAGAAATATTTAAAAGCAAGCATGAGTGGAAGCATAAACATGACAAAGATCGTGGTAAAGAAGGAAAAGGAAAGGGTGAAAGAAAGCACTGGGAAGATGGCACACATGGTAAAAAAAAGGATGGAGAACAAGAATGATGAGAGAAAACAGTGGAAGAGTTATGACTCTAAGAGCAAAAATGAAAAACAGGAAAAGGACTGGAAGAGGAAGGAAGACAAGTGGGATCTGTGGAAAAAGGAAGAGGAGGACTGGAATAAAGGAGAACGGAAAGAGAAAAGTCATAATAGTGACAGGAAAAACTCCAAATCACATCCTCCTGCAAAGAACACAACCTATCCTTCCCCCTGGAACCTTTCAGATATCTGATCTTTATGCCAGACGTCGCTGGAAACAAGTCCAGTACATGGCCGATCTTTTTTGGCATAGATGGACACAGGAATACCTTCTACTACACCAAGAGAGGCAGAAATGGACAGAAGTGAGGAAGAACTTCAACACTGGGGATATTGTTCTGGTGGTTGACCCCACTGCCCCTCGGGGGTCGTGGCCATTAGGCAGAATACTGGAGACCAAACCTGACGCAAGAGGTCTGACCCGCTCAGTAAAGCTCCAGACCAAGACTTCAGTCATCGAAAGGCCCATATCCAAGTTGTGCCGCCTCCTAGAGACTGAAGAGTGACAAGTCTTCACCTTGAAGATTAAAGACATCTACAAGGGGTGTAATGTATTTACTTTATTTTCCTGAATGCATTAATTAGTTTAATTAATTCATTTATTAGTGTAATTAATTGTTAATTTACGGCTCCCTTTTGTAATTTGAATAATTGATTCTGTAAAGAACAATTAGGGGCCGGTGTGTAGGAGCCGCATTTAAGTTTATTTACAATTTGTGTTGTTTATTAGTAAAATATTAAGTGTGCGCCTTCCTCCCTCTTCAGGTGGGGAGGCTGGCGCTAGTCTTTAAGTTGGTGGTGGTGACGTATGACGCGAGAAGGCGGAGAGCAGCGACACTGTCATTGACTGCGGCTGCAGGATGAGCAGGGGAATGGCCTCTGATACTTGCTGATAGAACTCAAGGACTCTATGTCACATTTTCTTTGAACTTTGTTATTTTGCAATAAATAAGCATAAATCAACACGCTCTTTTGGATTGTTTAAAGGACAGCTGGGAGTCTGACACCTGTTAAAGCCTTCTCATGGGGCAAACAAATAGGAATGAATGAGCTAATGGAAAACTCATATTTAGGTTTTTGCCCCTACAAGATTTTATGAAACTGTGAAATAATTGTAGACCAAAATTTCTGAATGTGAGGACAACTCCATAGACAATGACTGTGTGAACCTACTGTACATTGACATTTAATACAAGCATCTGAAAAGTTTGGGTTCATTCTATGCTTGGCCTGAGCGGGGATATAGATCCTATGCAAAATCTTAAATTGTCTTTCCCATATTGAATTGGTGGTGGTGTAGGGGTTTTGTTTGTGAGTATGACGTGTAAACACGAAGTGTAGCAGACCCTCAAGTGATACCATGAATAAATATTTAACAGGGATGAGAAGACAGGCGGAGAGAGACGGAGATAAAGAGACAAACGAAAGTCTCCCAAAAGCTAAGACGAGGAAATATGACGAAGCAGCTCGGCTTCACTGTGACTACGGTGGGAGACGAGGAAAGACTGGTAGCTGACTGTCTCAAAATGTTGCCAGCGGACAGCGCGAAGCCAAATAAATGAAGGAGTCTCTTAAAGACTTTACACCCCTATCTCGCTGATAAGCCGCTTAAGTTTTTTCAGCGAAAACGTGCAGAATATTAACAATCATCCTGCTTTGTGACTGCTAGTAAACCAGCGAGCGTTCTTGGCGTCATATAAGGAACCAAACTACAGTTTTTTTTAATATTGTGCTCCTAAGTTAATGTTGGTGATCAATTTGAATGCATTATTATTTATTGTAATATATATGTTATTTTATTTTTCAGTATCATATGGTTTGACATGGTCAGCCAAAAAATGTTTATAGTTTAATTAAGGATGTAATGTTACTTTTGAATTTCAGATGCACTTTAAATCTTTTCTGTTACAGTTAATAAAGCTATTCTTTGTTGTAAGTGGGTCCATATTTCGTTATTCTTTTATTATCTTATACGTTAATAAGGATACAATGTTATGCAGGTGTACTTATAACAATTTTATAGACAAATGATACTATTTATAGTGGCGCGGGGGGGCATGAGATGTTTTCTTCTTCCTAGGGCGGGCATGACAGAAAATAATTGAGAAGCACTGGATTAACCAGAGTTGGACGGAGTCAGAGCCCTGAGATGGGCGGAGTCAGAGCCCTGAGATGGGCGGAGTCAGAGCCCTGAGATGGGCGGAGTCAGAGCCCTGAGATGGGCGGAGTCCGAGCCCTGAGATGGGCGGAGTCCGAGCCCTGAGATGGGCGGAGTCAGAGCCCTGAGATGGGCGGAGTCCGAGCCCTGAGATGGGCGGAGTCCGAGCCCTGAGCGCATCGTCTCCAAAGAGTTAGTCCGGTTCTGTCTGTGCAGACTAGAACAGGTGGACTTCCAACAACTGCTGTTCATGTGCTCACCTGGTCCATGTGCTCACCTGGTTCATGTGCTCATCTGGTTCATGTGCTCACCTGGTTCATGTGCTCACCCTGTTCATGTGCTCACCTGGTTCAGCTGCCGCCGCCATCCTGACGTTGATGCTGAAGCACCTGGAGAAGTTCAGCTGGAGATCAACTGGAGATCAGCTGGAGATCAGCTGGAGATCAGCTGGAGATCAGCTGGAGATCAACTGGAGATCAACTGGAGATCAGCTGGAGATCAGCTGGAGATCAACTGGAGATCAGCTGGAGATCAACTGGAGATCAGCTGGAGATCAACTGGAGATCAGCTGGAGATCAGCTGGAGATCAACTGGAGATCAGCAGGAGATCAGCTGGAGATCAGCTGGAGATCAGCTGGAGATCAGCTGGAGATCAGCTGGAGATCAACTGGAGATCAGCTGGAGATCAAGAGCAGATTCCTAAAATCTCCCGAGAACCTGCTTCCATCCTGCAGGTTCTTGTTGCAGCACGTAGATGAAGAAAACATCTAAAACAAACAAACAGATAATAAAAAACTTGTAGGTCATTTTATTTTCTTTCATGTGTTTAGATTATATAGTTGTAACTTTAGTTTGACAAGTGTTTATGGGGGGGGGGGGGGGCATTTCTACAAACATTGGGACGATAGTGACACAAAATCAACCAAATAATTCAACTGGACCTAATATATTCCACCAAAAACACACGGCCCTAAAATAATAATGAGAAGAAACTTTTCCAGTTCAATATTATTGAATAGAAGGACGATCGACCGAGACTTGAGGGAATCATTTGACGGAATTAGAAATGATCACCATTTATTTGGATGTTGTGTGTGATCAGAGTTGCAGTAATGGGAGTTACTGTAATCAGCTCCACTGATTTATTATTTATTTATTTACGGGGGGCAGTATGTTAGAGTTCAGTACATGTTATTGATTGGACGCTGCAGCTGAACGGACTGTCACAACAATCACTGCAGTTTCATGACGGAGTGAAGACAGATTACAGATTAAACTCATGTTTCACGGTCCGTGTATCTTTTGGTCATTGGATTTTTCCGTCATGAGTGGGAATCAAAAAACAAAAAACGATTGGTTTATTTGATTTTCCTTTTAAAACAAAAAACAAATATTGAATTACACTGCATTTTTTCTTTTCCTGTGTTAATATGACTTAACAAAGATTCAAAATACGCTTTTATTTTCGTTTTCTATTTCATATAAGAAAAATGAAAATACTAGTCAACAGGAACGAAAAACGAACCAAAAACAACCGTTTATTCATATTCGTGCACCGGAAGCTGGCATTTACAACCGAGTGAACTTAGTTCTGGATATTTGACAGGCATTCCGTGACAATTCTCTCCAGGGGAAGTTTGATTTTAATATTTAATTGGTTGGTTTACGTGACTCGGAAATGGCTCTGTACGCGGCAGTTCGGGTAACCATGGTTACCATGGCGGCGCTGAAACAACAGATTAAGGATTATTTTTTAAAGATTGATTAAGGACTTGTTCCACAGCGGTTTGACGCACAATGACATTTCCTGCACGTTGCAGCAGATGTGTCTCCTGCAATGCTCAGAAATGAGCGTCAGAAGATTCTGTGCTCGGCATGATCTGAGGAGAAAAAGACGCAGAGCTGGAGAGCGCTTTGATTCATCATGGCCGAATGACCGGCAATCTGTGTCACTGGGGGTGCATGCTGGAGAAGGTCGGGTTGGAAGAATTAATTTAGTCCCACGCGTGAGGTATCCACGTGATTACCATTATATGTATAAATTGCACTGCAGCACAAACTTTAGGCTACCTGACGCCGGAATTCATGGCATGGCTGATGGAGCTCTCTTAGGTTCTTCCAACCCGACCTTCTCCAGCATGCACCCCCAGTGAACACAGAGAGCCGGTATTGCGGCTTTCCTGTAGCCTACTTTTAAGAGCCGCTTGAGAGTTTATTGTTAGGTCCTGTATATTTGCATGACGCGGTGCTGACAGAGAAGCACGCTGAGTCCGAGAGAAGTTTTATGGCGTTTAATGACAAAACTCAGCCACAACGGCCTTCCGACATGCTTAATGGGTTTTAAACGTGTACACTGCAAACGTGATCGGGGTGATCAGTGATCAGTACAAAGCGGTCAACAAAAATTAGGCTACGGCTCCCTAACAGCCTGTAACTGCATGCGAGCGTCCGACTGTCGCGTCACACTGCGTGGCATCGGACCCGCTCTGTCCTGAAACACTGAACGTGTTATTCGCCCCACGTTCTACCACGTTCTTTTGATTGACAGCTGAGACCTGCCTTTTAAAAGGCTGATTTATGGTTCCGCGTTACACCAACGCAGACCTTACGGCGTAAGTTTTACGCTTGGTTCCGATTTTACGCGGAACCATAAATCAGCCCGTGCGCACCTGAAAGAAACTCCTAAAATTAGGCTACTCCTGAAAGAGTAAAGGGACAAGTAAAAGATGGTGATTACTTGTAATCTCCCTACGTTTGTACTTTCTAAACAGAAAACAAGCTTATTATTCGGTGGAATAAGTGGGGAAAAAACCGAACGGTGACGCAATCAAACAGGGAACAGCGTGGAGTTACCGGCGTGTGGTGTTAATGCAACAAGCATGTCAGATCATTACTGGGATGTGGGGAAAAAGCAGAGGACACGAGAAATCCGGCAGGATCCGGGACAAATGAAGCCCTAATAAGATTAAGATAAGATTCTTATTATATCTTATTATTTTATCAGAACTGTAGCAAACTGAATTGCTGATTTTATTTAATTGATTTATTTTATTTCACAATATGTTATTGATATGAACCTGTTAGTCCCGCCCCTTGGCGGCCCGGAAGTGTCGAGGTGACGAGTTCCGCCTCGCGGGTTGTTGTTGTCCGGAGATGAGGTGTCAATAAAGGTTCCGTGCCGTGCACGGCTGAGTTCCGACCTGACTTCTCTCTTATTCTTGTCCACACTCATCGATAACGTGAGTAACTGCTCGGCTACATTGGTGGCAGCGGTGGGATATTCGCATAAGCCCCCGCTGGTGTATAGTGACTGTTATCTGCAGCGTGTGTGGGTGTGGAGCACCGCCCGACCGCGCTCATAGCTTAGCTGTTAGCACCGCAACCGCAGGTCCGCGGTGGTTCCGTCTAGATTAGATAGGCTGTGGCACCTGTCCACGTTGTTTTATATATATATATATACCAGCCGATTTTTCTTTTTTTTCTTTTTTACACCAGTTTTGACTACAGTTTTTTTTTTTTTTTTTTTTTTTTTTTTTTCTCAACCACTATCGTGATGTGGCGCGATGAAGAACCTAAGTTTGTGCCGCCCAGCAGCCTGTATGCTCGCCATTCACCCACCAGAGGGGTAAAAGTGGAGCTTCCCGCCCCGTTTACTGGTGAAGGAGGGCAAAGTTTCACCAATTGGGCCAGGCAGCTGGAGGTGGCGATCCGTGCAGCCACGGGGGAGGACGCCCACTACCATGCTGAGTTGGTGCGGATCCTGCCAACCCGTCTGGCAAAAGCAGCGTTCCTTCTGTGGGATAGTCTCCCGGCGGTGGTGAAAGACGACTACGCAGCTGTGAAAGACAGACTCGCCATCGCATTTGGACGGCGCCAGATGATGGAGCAGTTTCGGGCTAGCCTGACGGCCCGCCTGCGTGCACCGGGGGAGAGCCTGGAGATCTACGCCGCTGACATGAGCCGGTTGGTGGCTGAGGCGTTCCCTACCTACGGCGCCGCAGCCCAGGCGGAGGAGAGATTTCGCCGCTTCTTGGCTGGGTTAGACCCGGCACTGAAAGCAAAGTGCCTGGAGCAGGGTGCTATGGACCTGGAGACGGCGCTGGAGGTGGCTGAGCGGTGTGAGAACGCTCGGCTGGCGCTCCAGAGGGACTGTACCGTGGCCGCGAGAAGTTCCTTCTCATCACCTGTGGCTCAACCTGTACAGGTGGTAACCACTGATGATAGTTTAAAAGTGGCTGTGAGTAAATTAACAGAGGAGATGCAGGATGTTCGGGTTGAAATGAGAGAACTGTGTGAGGAGAACCGCAGGCTAAGAGCCGAACGGGCACATCGGAGGGCATCATCTCCTGTTTCAGTGCGTGGTCGCCACGAGGACAGGGAGCGGAGCGACCCCACGGGGGCCTACGACTATCGTCGCTATGACTACACCCCGGAGCGACCCCGATATTCATCCCCAGAATACCGTGAGCGCACCAGGGAGCGCCCACAACATTCGACACCAGATCAACGTGACGGTACCCCAGTACGGCAATTGCGTTCGCCCCGGAATCATTATGAGCGCTCCCCGGACCGCAGATCAGACTCCTACACCGCAGGTGAGCAGCCACGGGACCGCGGCCGTAGCCAGACATCAGAGGCACCATACCGCTCAATGCGTAGTGCTAGTCCTGGGTGGCGTTCCACGTGTGATGAGCAGCCGAAGCCTGGCAGAGTGCGCTTCCTATCACCGTCATCACGTCCGTCGGGAAACCGGCAGTAGTTGGCGTTGCGGCTCGAACGTCAACTGTAGGTCCTGGGAGCCACCACAAGGAGGACACCACGGACATGCAGCACGGTGACCCCCCCACGTCCTATGTGAGAGGCGTGGTGGAGGGTGCTGAAGTCCCCATCTTAGTGGACACAGGTGCTAATGTGTCATTGATTGATGCTGAATTTTGCAGGTCCATTCCTTCACTGCGCCACCGGCCGGCGCATAAAAACTTTGTCCGTGCATGCGCCGTGAACGGCGAAATGTTAGACATACTGGGTTCAATGGAAATTAATTTTCGGTTGGGTGATATGAACTGGTGTCACACATTCCATGTTATGCGGAGGAGTACACAAAACATTCTGCTGGGTTTAGATTTCCTAACCAGAAATGTAGCTCTGTTGGATCTAGGTCACGGAGTATTACAGGTGCAGGGTGTCACGGTACCACTTCTCCAACGTGCTGAACTGATCCCGAAGTGCTGCAACGTCTCCATTGCCACGTCAATGACTCTACCACCTCTGTCCGAAGCCATAGTACCGGTAGAGGTGTCACCCAATGGTAAGGGGAGTGGACTCAGCACAGACTATGAAGGGTATTTAGAGCCTAATGTCCCGGAGACGACGGGTCTGGTCATTGCACACACTGTGAGTAATGTGGAAAAGGGTAGCACTGTGGCGCGTGTACTTAACACTACGGGACAGGAGGTGCACTTGGCACAGGGGTTGCACCTAGGCGAATTTTACCCCGTGGGAGATGGTGACCTTGTTTTGCCCCCTTGTGCAGATGAGGTCCCGGACACTGCGGATGTGCCGGTATCGCTGGAGGGGTCGCCCACCACGTCGGAGCAGCGGAGTGCCTTAACCGCGCTGCTGCGTGGTTACTCGGGTGTCTTTAACCTCGCGGGCCGGAACACTGGCAGGTGCACTCAGGTGAAGCACTGCATTAACACAGGTAACCATTCGCCTATAAAACAGCGTGCTTATCGTGCTTCTCCCGAAAAGAGAGAGGAGATCGAACGCCAGGTTGCTGACCTGTTAGCAGATGGGTTGGTGGAAGAGAGCTGCAGTCCGTGGGCGTCTCCAGTGGTGCTCGTACGTAAGAAAGGGGGCCAGTGGCGGTTCTGTATTGATTATCGTCGACTGAACGCGGTGACTGTGAAAGACTCACACCCCCTCCCACGAGTGGATGACAGCTTGGACGTACTCTCTGGCGCATGTTGGTTTAGCACGCTTGACTTCTCCAACGGCTACTGGCAGGTAGAGGTAACCGAGGAGGACCGGGAGAAGACGGCTTTCACCACAGGCAGGGGCCTTTACCAATGGCGCGCCATGCCGATGGGTTTAACAAATTCTCCCGCTACTTTCCAGCGCCTCATGGAGCTCGTCCTGAGGGGGTTACCGTGGCACATCTGCCTGGTTTACCTCGACGACATTTTGATTTATAGCAGGACATTTTCAGAGCATTTGGGCCACGTGGAGGAGGTACTGGCGAGAATTCAGAAAGCAGGCCTTAAATTGAACCCGAAAAAATGTCACTTCGCCAAGGACCACGTGGTCTTTTTTGGGTCATGTTGTTTCTCAACATGGCCTGCAGCCCGACCCGCGGAACACCGAGAAAGTGAGGACGTGGCCGACGCCCAGCAGTCCCTCTGAAGTCAGGGCATTCGTGGGTTTGTGTTCATACTATCGGCGCTTTGTGCACAACTTTTCCCGGCATGCGGGGCCATTGAATCGCTTGGCGGGAAAGAATGTTCCCTTTGAATGGACGGAGGAGTGCGATGTGGCCTTCACTTATCTCAAGCGTGTCCTCACCTCTTCGCCCGTGGTGGCCATGCCCGACTTCAAGCTGCCCTTTAAAGTTTATACTGATGCCTCAAAGGAGTCAGTAGGGGCAGTGCTGGCACAGGAGAAGGAGGGGCTTGAGACGGTGGTTGTTTATGCTAGCCAGGCACTCACTCCTGCACAGAAGAAGTGGTCCACCTTCGACAGGGAGCTGTGGGCCGTAGTGTGGGCGGTGCGTGAGTTTAAACATTACCTCGGCACCGCCACCTTCACAATAATCACAGACCACCGCCCCCTACTAGGTTTAAGGCGTATGGCCCTTGACACCGACCCCACGGGGCGCCGTAGTCGGTGGGTGTTGGAGTTGGATCCATTTAACTGGGTCATGGTGCACAGGGATGGAGCCCGACATAGGAATGCGGACGCGTTGTCGCGCAGGCCTGTGTCCCCTGATTCACCTGGTGCAGACAGGGTGCCATCCCAAACGTCTGTCGTGGCCGCTGCAAGTGATCTTAGCGAGAGTCTGCCACCGGATGGTGTAGCGCTGGCGCCGCCAGCGACGACTTACTCTTTGGCGGGTGGTGACACGGAGTTACAACTAGCCCAAAAAGAGGACCCAGACATAAGCGCGGTGATGGTTTGGGTGAAGCAGGGTGCGAGGCCGGCCAGGAAACAGATGCGCGGTACCCCGGCTACGTTGCGTAAGTTGTGGCGTGTCTTTCCATTCCTTGTCATGGATAGGGGATTACTTTGCCGGATGGAGGGTGACCAAATCCAAGTAGTGGTTCCTGCATCCATGGTGCCCGAGATTTTACATCATCTCCACGGGGGCGTTAGTGCGGCCCATTTTGCGGTGGACCGGGTATGGGACAGAGCCAAGCAGTCCTATTTTTGGCCTTTTATGTGGGGCGATATTAAGAGGTGGTGTGAACAGTGTAGGGCGTGTCAGACACGCAGAGCACCCGTCCCCAGTCAGAGAGCACCGATGGGGGGCTGCCAAGTCAGCCGGCCACTTCAGCGGGTGGCTGCTGATATTTTAGAGCTGCCAACAACTTCCCGGGGTAATCGGTACGTCTTAGTGGTAGAAGATTACTTCACTAAGTTTGTCAATCTTTATGCCCTGTCCAACCAAACCGCACACACTGTAGCCCGTTGCCTTTTCGATGACTATGTGCTGGTGCATGGGGTCCCGGAGGTATTGCACACAGATCAGGGACGACAATTTGAGGCAGAGGTCATACAGTGTCTTTGTCAATGGTTGGGAATTAAAAAAACGCGCACCACTGCGTACAATCCGAAATCGGATGGCATGGTGGAGCGGCACAATCGGACCCTCATCGACCAATTGGCCAAGATACTGTTGACCCATGGGGGTGAATGGGACATGTATCTTAAACAGGTGGCATTCGCATACAACACGTCCAAGCATACCAGTACTCGCTTCACTCCATACTACCTCATGCATGGTCGGGAGGCGCGTGTTCCCGCTGAGGTGCTGGTACCATCTGCAGTCCGGGCATCGCAGGGTGCAGGGTCACTCACCGATTATGTCTCCAGTACGGCACAGCGCCTGGAGGTGGCTTTTAACACCGCTCGCCTCAACTCTGAGGAGGCACATGATAGACAGAAGCTTTATTACGACCGAAGGGTTTGTCATCACGCGTTCGGCGAGAATGCATTGGTGTGGCTTAATGATCCTACGGAAAGCCGTACCAAATTAGCGCCACACTGGAAGGGCCCGTATCGGGTTGTACAGGTGTTGGATTCGGGGGGTGAGACAGCGCTTACCTACCGCATTGACAGTCCACTGAATCCGCTGGAGCGGACGCAGGTGGTCCATCACGATCGCCTGAAACCTTACACGCTGCCGCTGCCATCACCTACCTCCCTTCCGTTACCTCCATCTCCCTCTGATCCAGGTATCTCGTTTGGGGTTGATGATAATTGGGGGAAATCAGTGTCTGGCCCGAGTCAGTCTCGGGTGGGACGCATTGTAAGACCCCCCACATATCTGCAAGATTTTGTCACATATTGAATATGTACGGCCTAGGTTTGTGCAGATGTCTGTTGGTCCGGGAGGACCAAGTTTTGGTTTATTGTGGCGTTAAGTCCCATAGTTGGCTCCTGAGGGAATGAGTTTCTTCTTTTGGTATGGGGGAATGTTCTGTTTTTTTTGTCTTTCTTTTGCTTTTCTTTTTGGACTGTGTCCATGATTTTATATGTATTTTTATTTCTAATAGAAACGGGACGTTTCCAGTTGAGGGGGGGACGTATGTAGCAAACTGAATTGCTGATTTTATTTAATTGATTTATTTTATTTCACAATATGTTATTGATATGAACCTGTTAGTCCCGCCCCTTGGCGGCCCGGAAGTGTCGAGGTGACGAGTTCCGCCTCGCGGGTTGTTGTTGTCCGGAGATGAGGTGTCAATAAAGGTTCCGTGCCGTGCACGGCTGAGTTCCGACCTGACTTCTCTCTTATTCTTGTCCACACTCATCGATAACGTGAGTAACTGCTCGGCTACAGAACCTTCCAGCTCCTTGGCGATCTCCCTCCAGCACTTTATTGAGGTTCTTGTATTGAAATGACTGTTTCCTACAGGCTTTCAACTTTTTTTTCAACTTTCAACCGGCTTTCAAAGCGACCGACGGGAAGAAAATAGAAGCAGGGCGTGCGACAAAAGTCCAGCTCAAAACGACGCTGCGTCGCTCGCAACCAGTGTAGACAGTGCAAATAAAAAGCAATGGAACTGTTTTTGACGCTGACTCTCGCTCACGTCGCATGCAGTGTGTAGCCTATATTTACAATATACTGTGTGTGGACATCTGAATAAAAACCTCATAAATAGATTGAATCAAAGCGCTCTCCAGCTCTGCGTCTTTTTCTCCTCAGATCATGCCGAGCACAGAATCTTCTGACGCTCATTTCTGAGCATTGCAGGAGACACATCTGCTGCAACGTGCAGGCAATGTCATTGTGCGTCAAACCGCTGTGGAACAAGTCCTTAATCAATCTTTAAAAAATAATCCTTAATCTGTTGTTTCAGCGCCGCCATGGTAACCATGGTTACCCGAACTGCCGCGTACAGAGCCATTTCCGAGTCACGTAAACCCGACCAATTAAATATTAAAATCAAACTTCCCCTGGAGAGAATTGTCACAGAATACCTGTCAAATATCCAAAACTAAGTTCACTCGGTTGTAAATGCCAGCTTCCGGTGCACGAATATGAATAAACGGTTGTTTTTGGTTCGTTTTTTCGTTCCTGTTGACTAGTAATTTCATTTTTCTTATATGAAATAGAAAACGAAAATAAAAGCGTATTTTGAATCTTTGTTCAATCATATTAACACAGAAAAAGAAAAAATGCAGTGTAATTCAATATTTGTTTTTTGTTTTAAAAGGAAAATCAAATAAACCAATCGTTTTTTGTTTTTTGATTCCCACTCATGATGGAAAAATCCAATGACCAAAAGATACACTGACCGTTTTAATTCCCAATTTCGATTTTCAAACACATCAATGAAATTGGATAACGGTTAATGGATAACGATCCGTTTTCCGTTTTTTATTATCAAAACAAAAGATGGGGAACGGATTATTTTGGATTATTTCTCTATTTTTATTTGGTAATTTCAAAACAAAAAACGGATGGCTGTGAAGTCCACGGTCCGTGTATCTTTTGGTCATTGGATTTTTCCGTCATGAGTGGGAATCAAAAAACAAAAAACGATTGGTTTATTTGATTTTCCTTTTTAAAACAAAAAACAAATATTGAATACACTGCATTTTTTCTTTTTCTGTGTTAATATGATTTAACAAAGATTCAAAATACGCTTTTATTTTCGTTTTCTATTTCATATAAGAAAAATGAAATCCCTAGTCAACAGGAAGGAAAAAACGAACCAAAAACAACCGTTTATTCATATTCGTGCACCGGAAGCTGGCATTTACAACCGAGTGAACTTAGTTCTGGATATTTAACAGGCATTCCTGTGACAATTCTCTCCAGGGGAAGTTTGATTTTAATATTTTATTGGTCGGGTTTACGTGACTCGGAAATGGCTCTGTATGCTGCAGTTCGGGTAACCATGGCAACCATAGCGGCGCTGAAACAACAGATTAAGGATTATTTTTTAAAGATTGATTAAGGACTTGTTCCACAGCGGTTTGACGCACAAACACATTTCCTGCACGTTGCAGCAGATGTGTCTCCTGCAATGCTCAGAAATGAGCGTCAGAAGATTCTGTGCTCGGCATCATCTGAGGAGAAAAAGGCTACGCAGAGCTGGAGAGCGCTTTGATTCAATCTATTTATGAGGTTTTTATTCAGATTTCCACAGTATATTGCAAATATACACACTGCATGCGACGCGAGCGAGAGTCAGCGTCAAAAACAGTTCCATTGCTTTATTTTTTATTGCACTGTCTATACTGGTTGCGAGCGACGCAGCGTCGTTTTGAGCTGGACTTTTGTCGCACGCCCTGCTTCTATTTTCTTCCCGTCGCTCGCGTTGAAAGCCGGTTGAAAGTTGAAAAAAAAGTGTAAAGCGCTGTAGGAAACAGTCATTTCAATACAAGAACTTCAATAAAGTGGCAGCTGCTGGAGGGAGATCGCCAGGCTGGAAGGTTCTGATAAGATAATAAGATATAATAAGAATCTTATCTTAATCTTATTAGGGCTTAATTTGTCCCGGATCCTGCCGGATTGATCGTGTCCTCTGCTTTTCCCCCACATCCCAGTAATGATCTGACATGCTGACATGTTTGCACCGCACGCCGGTCACTCCAGCTGTTCGCTGTTTGATTGCGTAATCACACGCCGTTATTAATTGTTCGGTTTTTTCCCCACTTATTCCACCGAATAATAAGCTTGTTTTCTGTTTAGAAAGTACAAACGTAGGGAGATTACAAGTAATCACCCATCTTTTACTTGTCCCTTTACTCTTTTAGGAGTCGGCTAATGTTAGGAGTTTCTTTCAGGAGCGCACGGGCGGGTGAATAAAGGCTGATTTATGGTTCCGCGTAAAATCGACGGCGTAGCCTACAGCGACGCGCACCGTTCGGTGACCGCGCCGCGTACCCTACGCTGTAAGGTCTGCGTTGGTGTAACGCGGAACCATAAATCAGCCTTCTAAAAGGCGAGTCTCAGCTGTCAATCAAAAGAACGTGGTAGAACCGGGTAGAACGTGGGGCCGATAACGCGTTCAGAGCGGGTCCGATGCCACGCATTGCGGCGCGACAGTCGGACGCTCGCATGCAGTTAGGACAGGCTGTTAGGGAGCCGTAGCCTAATTTTTGTTGACAGCTTTGTACTGATCACTGATCACCCCGATCACGTTTGCAGTGTACACGTTTAAAACCCATTAAGCATGTCGGAAGGCCGTTGTGGCTGAGTTTTGTCATTAAACGCCATAAAACTTCTGTCGGACTCAGCGTAGCCTACTTCTCTGTCAGCAGCGCGTCATGCAAATATACAGGACCTAACAATAAACTCTCAAGCGGCTCTTAAAAGTACAGGAAAGCCGCAATACCGGCTATCTGTCTTCACTGGGGGTGCTTGCTGGAGAAGGTCGGGTTGGAAGAACCTGAGAGAGCTCCATCAGCCATACCATGAATTCCGGCGTCAGGTAAAGTTTGTGCTGCAGTGCAATTTATACATATAATGATAATCACGTGGATACCTCACGCGTGGGACTAAATTAATTCTTCCAACCCGACCTTCTCCAGCATGCACCCCCAGTGAAGCCAGATAGCCGGTCATTCGGCCATGATGAATCAAAGCGCTCTCCAGCTCTGCGTCTTTTTCTCCTCAGATGATGCCGAGCACAGAATCTTCTGACGCTCATTTCTGAGCATTGCAGGAGACACATCTGCTGCAACGTGCAGGAAATGTGTTTGTGCGTCAAACCGCTGTGGAACAAGTCCTTAATCAATCTTTAAAAAATAATCCTTAATCTGTTGTTTCAGCGCCGCTATGGTTGCCATGGTTACCCGAACTGCAGCATACAGAGCCATTTCCGAGTCACGTAAACCCGACCAATAAAATATTAAAATCAAACTTCCCCTGGAGAGAATTGTCACAGGAATGCCTGTTAAATATCCAGAACTAAGTTCACTCGGTTGTAAATGCCAGCTTCCGGTGCACGAATATGAATAAACGGTTGTTTTTGGTTCGTTTTTTCCTTCCTGTTGACTAGGGATTTCATTTTTCTTATATGAAATAGAAAACGAAAATAAAAGCGTATTTTGAATCTTTGTTAAATCATATTAACACAGAAAAAGAAAAAATGCAGTGTATTCAATATTAGTTTTTTGTTTTAAAAAGGAAAATCAAATAAACCAATCGTTTTTTGTTTTTTGATTCCCACTCATGACGGAAAAATCCAATGACCAAAAGATACACGGACCGTCCACGGACCCACGTGCATGTGCATGCACGTGTCCGAGCGAGGCGCCGCAGCTCAACAGGTGAGTTGGACTGATAACAGCTGGAGCCAGAGACAATGAGATGACACGAGTGCTGACAGAAAGGCAAGATTATACAGGAATCCCCAGGTAGGAGCCTCTTTGGTCTTTTTTTCCTGTTTCCCACGCGTTTTCTCCAGTGATTCCTAGTGATTCCTGTATAATCTTGTCTTTCTGTCAGCACTCGTGTCATCTCATTGTCTCTGGCTCCAGCTGTAATTAGTCCAATTGTTCTCACCTGTCGCACCTCTGGGCAGATCAATACAACACTTAGAATTAATGAGTGACTCAGATTCAAACACCATCTGTAATTGTTTAGAGTTGTTTGATGGGAAAAAAGTTTTCTTTAGGAGACTATTTTTGTTAACTGTAAGTGACTCGTTTAAATTTTAAAAAGTGTTGTATGAGTTGTTAACTCAGTGAGTGACTCAGATTTAAATGGTAAAAAGTGTTGTATGAATAATAAAAAAATAATGTTTTCTTTGGTAGATTATTATTTTTTGTTAACTCTGAGTGACTCAGAATCATTGTAATTATTGTTAAGAGTAGAGTAGTATGATTAGGGAAAAAAAATTATTTGGTAGGCTATTTTTATACTCTTTTATTCTTGTACAAACATGCAATTATGTTGATTTGAGTTATATTGATATTGGATCGATGTAAAAAAAAAAGATCCGGCTCCGTTAAGGTCTCATTTGAAGGAATGCGGCCTCTACTCGACCTAATATGAGTCTGACATCCCTGGTCTAAAGTATTGCCACACCGCTGACATGTTATGCTCTCTCTCTGGCGGTTGTTGTTATCACTGACTCCTCTTCTTCTTCTTCCTCGTGTGAGAAGCAAGTGCTGGATGGAAAATCTGGAGCGGACTTTAGGAATGTAGTGCTAGTATCGCAGCGATAGGATCGCAGTTTTCCCCTGAACTGTGATCCGATCCGTGTTTTTTGGCTGGATCGCAGCACATTTTACATACAAAAAAAGTAAGTAGTTTATACAAAGACTAGTCTTTCTTGATCTAAATAATAATCTCATGCAAAAAGTTGACTGATTTTTTTTAAGTAGCTCAAGCTCAATATTTGTACCAGTGCATCTAATGTTTCTCTCGTTACTTTGGTGTTTCCAGGAAAAAGGAAACACTTTCCAAAACTAAACTAGGATGTTTTGATGACGGAACAAGCTGAGTTTAAGTTTCATTAAGTGGTTCTTAAACAACTTCTAACAAAATAACTTTGTGCAGTTAATCAGGGAGGTTTTACTCACCAGCTGCTCCAACTGAACCACAGATTCATCTGCTGAAATCAGGAGCAATTCAGAAAAGTTAAAGATTAACATTTTTACTGCCAGAGGGCAAAGTTCAGTCCAAACCAGTTTTTATAACATGGAGTTCAACCAGTTCCGACCAAAACTTTGTTTCTGTCACATTTGTGTAAATGTCCTGCAGAATCCACGAGTGAAGCTTCAACCTGCATCAAAGTTTCACGTTTGTGGGTTTATATTATTTGTGGTTTACAAACAATTAAGAATAAGATCTACGTAACAATACAATAAACCCAACATGTTTTGCTGTTGATGTATTTATCATTGATCAATATAATTTGTTTGAATTAAGAACCAGTGAATGAATAAAACTGGAAAATAAATAACTTTGTTCTGAAAAACCTTAACATGACACAGAAACAGACATTTTAGGAGACAGAATAATAAATATGTGAACTCTGTGTGGAGGGTTCAGGTTTAAAAACATGTTAAAAATTATTTCATAAAATTAACACAAGATATAAAAGTAGTTTATATAAAAACAGGTTTTATTAACAAGATAAAATAAAGATTTTATTCTCATGAACTCTATACAGCATCGAAAACTGTTTTCATGACTTGTTTTATATTACAACGTTCAGATTTGTAAATGAGTTGTAGATAATTGTTTTATTTGCTAAACGAATGTAGAAACGATAGAGCAGCTGTTTTTGGATGTGAGATCATTCCAGACAGATGGAAGTCTCTCCATGATTTAATATTATCCATCAACACTGATTTCTGCTCTTATTTTTTTTTTAATTTCTGCTTTTATCTGTTCAGCCAGCAGAATAATAGCACAAATGTTAGCAATCACTTTTTGTCACGACACCGGTGTTCTGTTGATTTCTGCTACCGCCGCACAAACCGATAGCGTCTATCTATCTATCTATCGATTTTGGCTACCCTATCAAAAAATACTACCTAATGGTTTTCTACCTTTGTAGAGCTACAATTGTACTGTGTTTTACTCCCTAAACCACTTCCTTGTCTCTTTCCAGGCCGTTATTGTAAATAAGAATGTTCTTAATGACCTGCCTGGTTAAATAAAGGCCAATGACTGAATGAATATCAAATAAAGCCATATAATTGTGTTTTTTTTCCCTCTTTATCGTATAATGTCCACAAAGTGTAATGCAATTCATGTCATGGGTCGTTTATTTTGAAGGATCAAATACTCAACATCCCATATTATCAATTTTAGATCGTGCAAGAAATGTTGGAACAGTCTGAGTGAGGAGCTGAAACAATGTCCAACCATCTACAGGGGGGTATTTATTCTAGAAAGCAGGTTCAACAAACTCTGAGTTTAAACCTGAACTCTGAGTTGATTTATCCTGAGATAGGAAACTCAGAGTTTTTTGTTCCAGAACAGGATATGAGTTAGTTCAATCAACTCTGAGTTTGTTAACCTTGAGTTAAGCGCGTGCGTGAAGAAAATAAAAAGCCATCATCAGTAGAGCGCTGATACAAGGATTCACCATGGCAACCGGCGACAACAAAAGATCCACATACTTTTTCTTTTTTTTTTTTTTAACTTTATTTAACATTTCAATTTACAAAATCCCTTAGAGGAAACATTAGTTTGCATCTGAAGATCCACATAATTCACGCCACTGGAGTTAGAAGTGTTAATACGTGTGTATGGCGAGTATGAGAGTATGAGAGCAGATTTCAGCTGCAGCAGCGAAGGAGAGAATTGGCGTGGGAGAAAGTTGCTGCATCAATGTGTAAGTTTGAATTCAGTATTCATTTAACATTTAAGCACACTGTCTTATAATATTACAGATGAAAACAGTGGTGGAATGGTGTTGAATTAAATGTTATTGTTATTTAGATCAGGGGCAGCCGCCACACCTTGACTTCAGGGAAAATGTAAATGTGTTTTTTTTAATACATTTATGGAATTACTCTGTGTCTATTTGTATTGATTTGTTCTATTACTTAATACATATAAAATAACTACAAATGCATATCAGAACAACATGATGGATTTCACTAGGTATTATCTTTCCCAACACTTGTTCCCCCTCATATCTTGAAATGTGATGTCCCAGCGTCCCTGACGACAGTGGTCGCTATCAATCTGGTTTTTAGCTCTGCAGTGTTACTAACTTACAAAAATGAAAAGGAAGCAGACAACCATGCAATTTAAAAAAAAAAGAAAGAAGGAAGTGATGGTCCAATATTGCCCCAGCAGCAGAAGATATTAACGAGGCTGATGGATTAATTATGCAAGTTCATCTTAAGGTAAGATATCAAATCACCCTACCCTCTTATAAATCTGTTTAAGGGAAATATTTGGCTTTTTTTTACTCTCTCTCTCTTTCTCTCTTCTGCTCCTCCCTCTCCTTTTTGCATTTGGTCTTTAACTGTTTGAAGTTAAACTCGGATGTCCCAGTGATATTGTTGCACTGACATAGTGAATAAAATACGTTGCGTTTGTCAGATACGCTTTTTCTGCTCTCTCTGCCGCTTGCCCCATTGTCTGAATTGACGCCACCGAGGCAGGAGAGGGAGAGAAACTCAGGCTTTATTGAAGTAAACCTGTTAGGTTCAGAGGCTCAGTTGGCGTAGTAACTGACTCAGAGTTTGAGTTAACTCGCTTTCTGGAACTGAAAACTCCGGATTTCCCTCATCTCAGGTTAACAAACTCAGGATTTTCACTAAACCTGCTTCCTGGAATAAATCCCCCTCTGAAAGTGAAATAAAAAAAAACAAGGGAAGGATCATTTTTGGTTGTGTTGCTTCTTTCCATGCGTACTATAAAATACTTGTACTTTTACTTTTGATACTTGAGTATATTTTTTCACAAGATACTTTTGATACTTCAGTACATTTAATATAAGACTTAAGACTTTTACTCCAGTAATTTTCTTATGGGTGACTTTAACTTTTACCAAAGTCTTTTAAAGTTATGGTATTTCTACTTTTACTTAGTTACTTTTTTCAAGTACTTTATACACCTCTGATTATTAGTATTTAAGTTTTAGGAAACGTGATTCCTTTATTCTGTGTTCCGCCACTGCCCTCTGGTGGCAGAGCGGGGAATTACATGCGCATGCTCCGTTCACATGCATGTAACTTCTCCCCCTCTAGACCAGTGATTCTTAACCATAGGGTCGCGGCCCACACTTGGGCCGCGAGCGCCATCTAGTGGGCCGCGGAAAAAAATCAGTTTTGTACGTGTGGGCCGTGGGGGCCGCGGGACTGCCTAGCAACTCCCGACCAAATGAGGAGAAGAAGACCCTCAGCTAGCTGTACGTGTAATAGTAAGAGAAATGGTGTGTATTTACAGAGAAAATCCTTCATTTTGCACAGAGTAGGTTTAGATCCGCCAGGATCAGGGATCGATTACTTGGGTCTGCGCCCAGAGCGAGCGAGCGCGGCGTGATCATTTATCCCGACGCGTCCCCGCGGCCGGGGAGGTCGGCTGAGGCTGCCGCTCGGGCGGCTCCGTCGTTACTGGTGAATGATTGTAGATGTAGATGCGTGGGCTGTCGTGTCTGCTGGACTGGACTGTTCGGGCATCCGGAAAATCATCGGAAAGTAACTGCTGCAGCGCGACCAGAGAGCTGCGGTGCGGGCTCTGCCCGTCGCAGCTGATCAGGCTCCGATGAAACCCGACACACTGAGTCCTGACAACTTATTAATGTAAATAACTTAAAGTAAAATCAAACTAAGTTTTGGTTCAGTCTTCCCACTGGGACAAAACCAGTGTCTCATACGTTCAGAGACCGTGGCGTTCAAAGTGCGAAAGTGAAACGCCACTGAAACAAAACACAAAGTTTTTCATCAAACATATCCACTCAAGTCTGAACTGAAGTCACAGAAAATAAACTGACCATCTTAAAACATGTTTGGGTCCAGATACAGCTGTGAAGCAGCTTTCTCCACAATGAACATAATTAAAACTAAATATCGTTCCAGGCTCAACAATCTGACACCATCCAGCCCAGATTTAAAGTCCTGACAGGAGATATTAGAGCTCAGTTCTCTCACTGAACAACAGAAAGTGGGGGCATAAGATCATAAGAGGGGAAGAAAGAAAACTGCAAAACTGTTCAATTGTTAAGATGTGTTTATATTAAATCTATTTTATTTTTAAGAGAAAAAAATATGTGTAATTGAAGTTACACATGTTAATGGGCAAATATGTACTTTTTTAATATAACAGTCAGATGCAGATGTTGATACAACTATGAGGCTACTTGAATATATATATATATATATATATATATATATATATATATATATATATATATATATATATATACATACTTACATACATACATACATACATACATACATACATACATACGTGTGTGTGTGTGTGTGTGTGTGTGTGTGTGTGTGTGTGTGTGTATATATATATATATATACATATATATATATATATATATATATATATATATATATATACATATATATATGTATATATATATATATATATATATATATATATATATATATGTGTGTATGTGTATATATATATATATATATATATATGTATATATATGTATGTATGTATGTGTATATATATATATATATATATATATATATATATATATATATATATATATATATATGTATATATATGTATGTATGTATGTGTATATATATATATATATATATATATATATATATATATGTATGTATGTATGTATGTATGTATGTATGTATGTATGTATGTATGTATGTAATGTATGTATGTATGTATGTATGTATGTATGTATGTATGTATGTATGTATGTATGTATGTATGTATGTATGTATGTATGTATGTATGTATGTATGTATGTATGTATGTATGTATGTATGTATGTGTGTATATATATATATATATATATATATATATATATATATATATGTATGTATGTATGTATGTATGTATGTATGTATGTATGTATGTATGTATGTATGTATGTATGTATGTGTGTATATATATATATATATATATATATATATATATATATATATATATATATATATATATATATATATATATATATATATATATATATATATATGTATGTATGTATGTGTATATATATATATATATATATATATATTTATTATGATGTTCTGGACCTTCGCTTGAGTAAATTTTCTCTAAATGGACCTCTTAAAGTTGAATACCCCTGCTATACAGTGTTAATATTTAACGGGCCCCGGGCCACTCTGTACTGAAAAAATTGGGCCCCAAGGTCAGAAAGGTTAAAAACTACTGATGATTTCTGAATTTATTTCAGATTTTATGACATTTATATTGTTTTTTTCTGCTCTTTTAATCAATGTTGTGTGCCCTGTAAAGGCGAGTTAAATTAATACAATTTATTATTATTATGAATAATAACAATAATAATAATTATTATTATTAAACTTCAACTAAACTGTTAACTCCTAGTTTGTTTGTTTTTTAAAGTTTGGAGAACAGTGAAAATAATTATTGGATGAGTAAAGTAGGAGATTCAAGGTAAAAGTCTGGTTTAAGTCTAGATAAAGTCTTTTTTTATTCTTATAAGTTTTGTTTTTGTTTTCTATTTTTATTTTTCTTATACCAGGAATAAATATTAGTGGAAGAGTGTGGTTGGGGGAGTAGTGGACTGTGATAGGCTGAGTAGAGAACAGAAGGTAAATTACACTAGAGGGAAATTTCCTCTGGCTCCATCTGGTGGACAGAAGGTAAATTACACTAAAGTAACGACCAACTCCCCATGTGGAGAGGAGGGAAACTTCCTCTGGCTCCATCTGCTGGATAAACGCTGGAAATGCATTACTTTATTCCAATAGCTTTAAAAAAAGCAGACATACACTTGAATTGAACTGAATTTAGATTTTATTTCGAACATGAAACAGAAGTGAATACAAAACAATAATAATCAATAATAAATAAATGTTTGTTTCCTGCTTCTTTTTTCCCCTACTTCCAGTTTTAATTATGTGATAGCACGATAGCACGATAGAACAAAACATGCCTATTACTACATAATTATCCATATGAGTATATAGAAAAGCTAAATATTATATAAATATTATATCAATATATAGAAAATACAAATAATATATAAATCTATATAAATATACACTATATAAACTACATAAATATCCCTAAAATAAAAAAAAAAAAAAAAAAAAAAAAAATATATATATATATATATGCTACATACATAATAAATATATAACATATACTACATAATTATAACTATCCCTCTCAACATATAATATATACTACATAAATATCCACATAAATATCTAAACATATCTTAAGCAAGTATAATATACCATTTTTCCCTATTTTATTTGTTTATCACACTCCCCGTTAACCCATTTCCTCTTCCATATACCTGTTTATAAATAATTTTTTGTATTTCTTTTTAAACACATTTATGTTAGTACTTTGTTTCATTTCCTGCTCCAAACGGATTAGTTTTTTTTTTTTTGGTTTCGGGGGGTAAAAGAAAAGCCAATGAGATAAAAGAGATAAAAACGGGCGTTTCATTCTTCATGGGCCGCCGTCCTGCGTAGTTGAGATGTTTCACTGCTTTCACAGACCTGATTCCCACCCAGTCCTGTCTCCATCCCCGGGTCTGCACCAGTCTGTTCATCATGACCCACACTTTAGGACCCGGGTGTTGAAGCAGGAAACATGTGGAACATCTGGACAGCCGACCTCGGGGACCACGATTGTCCAGTCCTGCTCCAAGTTTTACTTTCTTCCCAAGAATTCAGACGGGAACATCAGTAATGTGCCAAAATGAAAAACGTGAAAACTAATCACAAATAATGTTCTACAAATAAACCTTAGAGAGATTCCACATAGAAATACGAGTTAAGACCTGAGCCAGTAACTGAAACTGGGGTTTGTCGTCTACAAACAACTCAGAGAAAATGTCTATGGTTTTCCCTGAATCCGTTTTTGTCCTGATTCCAGTCTGGTCCCCTCAGTCTCTCTTTCTAACGTCATAATGAACCTGTGAGTTGGTTTTCCACCTGCGTTCAGCTCTTCGTCTCTTGTTTCAGCTCTGACCGGTGCAGCATCTCCAGGGAGGTTTCTCTTTATCAGGGATCCCCTTCACCTCGCTGGGAGCAATGCTCATCAATAATACTCCTCATTTAGTCCAGCAGAGAGATGGGGAGGATGGCTGGGATGGGGCTTCATTCCTGCATGTTATCTAACACCTGGTTTATACTTTATAGAACAATATTTGGAGACAATTAAAACACATTGGTTTAGCGTCTGTCTGTCTATCCGTCTATCTATGTGATCAGAAATGATCTTTAATCTTCAGATTCAGGAATCAGAGATTATCAAGACTGAAATACATGGAAACATATTCATCATCATGATAAAGAAATCCAGCATCAATGAACATCTAAAGGTCTGTAAACAATAAGTTGAACTACTTTCATGAAACAAAACAAAGAAATAAAGGATCCATTTTAAATGTATTAATTTTATTATTGATTCATCTGATCAGCTTCAATCATATTTGTGTTTACATCATATGAAATATTTGATTTCTTTGACATAAACATCATGCTCCTCGTCAGTTGAAGAGAAAAACATTACTGATTAACTTGTCTGAACTGGCACCTTCATTTCTGAAGTGAGGTCATGTGGATTTGACCAAATGTTATGAAATAAGAATCATGGATTGATATGCAAGTTAGTTTTACTTAGTTTTTAATGCCTGACGTCCCACAACTGCTTTCACGAGCCTGTTCTTGCTGCTGCTGCTGCTGCTAAAACTCCTCGTGCTGCTTCTACTTTTGCCACTGCTAATCCTCCTGCTCCTCCTGCTGCTGCTGCTGCTCCTGCTCCTGCTCCTGTTGCTGCTACTACTGCTCCTCCTGCTGCTGCTGCTGCTGCTGCTGCTGCTCCTCCTGCTCCTGCTGCTGCTGCTGCTGCTCCTCCTCCTGCTCCTGCTGCTGCTGCTCCTGCTGCTACTGCTGTTATTGCGTCCTTCACCTGCAGGAGGAACAAGAACATGTTTTACACAAAATAAGATGATTCTTGTCCTTCTAAAATGATCCACAACTCTGAACATTTATGTGCAACACATCTTCTCGTCATGTGAAGATAAGAGGCAGCAGAGCAGAGTGGTGCTGGAACCACGTCTGCTGATCTAAATCTCTGGATCTTTATGAGTGTGACACCGTCATGGAGGAGCGACGGCTGAGAGGACGAGGAGGAGCTCAGTCCTGTTAAAGGTCCAGGGTTTCACCCCGGACCCTCACTAACACAAACCACCAGGAGAAACATGTTCTAACGTACCTGCTGACTCTAACACAAACCACCAGGAGAAACATGTTCTAACGTACCTGCTGACTCTAACACAAACCACCAGGAGAAACATGTTCTAACGTACCTGCTGACTCTAACACAAACCACCAGGAGAAACATGTTCTAACGTACCTGCTGACTCTAACACAAACCACCAGGAGAAACATGTTCTAACGTACCTGCTGACTGTCAGGCTCGCCGTAGCGCATCTTAGTGGCAAAGTGTTCACAGTTGTACTTCTTCAGGTTGTACTGCAGTTCTGTATCCACCAGTGAACAGGCTTTCTCCACGATATCATTAGCTGGATGAGGTCTGTATTTATAATCCAGGCGATTGTTGATTCTACAGTAGTTATTTCCCGCCACGTCTTGCAGCTTCTCTTTCAACACTTTGCCACCAACATCACCACCATCGCTGGAGCTTGAACCCAACCCTAAAAGGATGAACCATGAAGAAAAGTGTTTGAGCTGCAGCTCACTGAGATGATGCTGACACCTAAAGATGCTGACATGGTTCTACGTCTGCTCTGTTGCTGATTCACACCGTTGAGCAGATGAGAACAACCTGAAACCTTGTTTGGTTTTGTTTCAGTCTGACATGTTGGAGGAACGAGGAAACTTACCAGTGTTTACGAAGTGAACGATGTTTCCACCACCAACATAAACAGCCCAGTGGTTATACAAACCACGGAGGATCTCAATCAGGTCTCCAGGTTTGATCTCCCTTTTATCCTTCAATTAGGATAAAAACAATCAAGCAATCAATGAAGAGATTGTGTGACTACAACTGAAAGAATGATAGAAACAAACCAGTCGACCCAGTTGTTGGTTTTAACTGGAGTTGAAAAAAATTATAGAATATTTATAGAAATTTACAAACCATGTCAAAGTATTTGATGATTGTAGCGGCTGAGTCTGAGCTGGAGGAAGGTCCAAGAACAACTAAGACAGACACCAGAAGTGAGTTCAGAACATCAAACACATCTTTTAAGTTTGTGATCTCCAAAAACTTCTTCTTTTCTATTAAAATATCAGATATATTTTTTTCCACACATTTGTGCATTTGTATGGTATACGAAACAATTATATGTACGTACAAACGTATTTTGAGTTTGTAAAGTTAATTAAACCAAATAAATTACTGAAACTGTTAAAAAAGTTAGTTTTTCCTAAATATAGTTTTATAAATCCTAATATAGTAAAGCATGAATATTCATTTTGACCAACCAAGGCATTATTGTTTGTGTGTGTGTGTGTATATATATATATATATATATATATATATATATATATATATATATATATATATATATATATATATATATATACATACAAATGTAGGTGTCTCTCTGTCTCTATCCATCTATTGAGAGAGGGAGAGAGAGAGAGAGAGAGAGAGAGAGAGAGAGAGAGAGAGAGAGAGAGAGAGAGAGAGAGAGAGAGAGAGAGAGAGAGAGAGAGAGAGAGAGAGAGAGGAGAGAGAGAGAGAGAGAGAGAGAGAGAGAGAGAGAGAGAGAGAGAGAGAGAGAAGAGAGAGATAGAGACACACGAGGGGGCAGAAAATCAGAGGTTAAGGAAAGAGATTGGTCAACCACAGTACATAAAAACACCCCCCGCCCCCAGACAAACACAACATCTTCTAAGTTGGACATTATCTTGTAATACATAAATTCAACTTTTAGCCGAGTGGCAACTAAACCTCTAAACATGGGTGTGGCCTCAGTCGACCCCAGACCTTTGATTTTGTTCCTTCTACTCAGCCAGATGCTCATTTTTGCATGACCCATGAGAAAATTAACCAGAGAGACACATCTCCGCTGTGCCGCTATGTATCGTGGCCCAAATATAATTAAACTGTCGTTGAGCACTACTCCTAAGCCACTAAGCAATTGCCGCAGCACTGAGAAGAGAGGACTCAGTCTTGGACATCCAAGCCACAAGTGTTGCAGAGACTCCTCAATATAACAGAAGAAACAGTGACTCCCAGCTCGAGGGTCTATATGTGCCACATGTCTGTTTGTGGCCACGGCCCCGTGCACAACCCTCCACTGCAGATCCGCAGTGCGTTTCTATGGGGTCTTACAGAGACCTCCAGCTGCCCTTTGGGAGATGAAACTGGAGTCAACACACCAGACCACCGCGACTCCCGGACACCAGCTAATGATGACCTGTTCAGAACCTTCACTGAGACCAGATACAAGGCTTTCTTCGGTGTTATTTCGAGGTCCTGTATAACCGGTGTCTTGAAAGACAGAATGGCTCCACCTTCCTCCACCTGTTCTTCCACCGCAGCACAGACAGACAAAGATGGAAACTCAGGCCAGAGTATTGGTTGGTCCTCCACTGACTCCTCTGCCAGTGCTCTTCTGAACGGACCAGGGGCCTCATTTAAAATGGACTGCGTAGGAGTCATACTAAAAGTGCACGTACGCTCAAAAGCCGAAAATGCCGGGCGCAAAAAAAAATCCGGATCTATAAAACTGCGTGCACGCAGACTTCCACGTAAGGTTCTCTTTATAAATCACTGTCCAGCTGGAAGGCTGCGCACGTGAATCCGCCTGGTATCCCCGCCCTCTACACGCCCACTTTCTACCGAAAATGGAATCATTTTGCATATGAATGAGCCTGCTGAGCATGCGCAGTGGCTTCCTGCAACCTGTTTGGCTTCAGAATGAATGAATGAACGTGTCGAGCCACCGTGCCACTGAATTTAACTGAGATCTGAGATGTAGATGTTGTTGATGAGGAGGAGGACAGGAAAACCACATTATTTTGTTGTCACAGTAAAAGTAGAAAAATAAATAGTATAAAATAAAGCGAGTGAGTGGCAGCACACCGTTGCTGCGCGGAACGCCGTGAGTTCCCCGGTGCAACAGGGGGACACACGTCCCCCCGTCTTTTCAAAATCATGTTTATTTTCCCCTTATCAAGACACTGTATGAAAGCGATACGAGAACGCCCCCCCCCCCCCCCCCCCTCCTCCTCTCCCGTCTCCCGTCAGAGCGGCTCAGGGCGGGTTTATGGTTCTGCATCACCAACGCAGAGCCTACGGCGTAGGTGCGCGTCGCCGCGTACCCTACGCCGTAGGCTCTGCGTCGTTTTAACGCGGGGCCATACACCCGCACGTAAAGGTTTCACGCGCCCGTAAAACTCATATATATGAAAACAAATCTGAGTCCCTTTAGGGAAGAAATGAGGGGCTCCGTGGGGCTCCCTAAACGCAGCCCCTCATTTGTTCTGTCCTAAAGCGGTGAAGGAGGTTCCCGGCGTGTCACCGCGGCTGCAGCTCCAGCAGCACCAGAGTCCTGACTGACTGAGCTTCACACACAGAGGAACACGATCAGCGCTGTATTATTTTATTTTATTATTTTATTATTTTAAGTCTGATATATTTTGTGATATGTGATGACATTATTAAGAGTATGACATGAATCTGGCTTCATTTCACCACCTCACAGCCTGCGTCGCCAGTTCCCCGTGTCTTAAGTAAATTCTTACGGGAGGGTCAGGGTTGCCGTAAAGATAAGCAGATTTTTCGGTTAGGTTTTTCTTTTTAGATCCGAGGATTTGCGTAGAAGGCGGCTTCCGCAACTTTCAGGCGCTTTTTCTGCGCAAGCAAGCTTTATAGATGAGGCCCCAGGTATTGCACTGATCACCTCGCTTGACAGTCTCTCTATCAGCCGCAAAGATCTAATTCCTGTCTCTCGGCTTAACACGGTTGCTGTTTTCCACTGTCCTCCTGATCTTAGATCAGCCATTTTTGTCATCCCTGCTCTTACCAGCGTTCTCCTCACAGTGGCAGAGCTGAGCATCCTGCAGCAAATCAGGGGATTGTAAAACAGGGGTTCCTCCCCTACACTGTCATAGATCTGGGACCAGTCTCTCTTGACCTTTAACAACAAGCTGAAGCTGCCCTTCAGTAGTCTGATGGAGGAGTTTATGGTCACCCGAGCAAGAGAAGTGCTGCTGTACAGAGACTCCAGTGACACCAAAGTCTCCTCGGCAGGCATAGAAGTGAGGACCGGCAGGAAGTGGAGGGCTCAAGAGGCGGTTGACCAGGCTGAGTCCCGCTTGCGGCACAGCGAGCTGGTTGGAAAAGTGGCTTCTGGACGGGCAGGAATCGGGAGTAACCCAAGACCTTCGTACAACAAGACCCAGGGGAAGGAAAGGCGGCTGCTGATCCAGGAGGAGGTCCGAGCAGGGGTGGAGGAAGCCCGCTGCAGTAGGACAGTAGGGATGCGGCAGCAGGGGGCGTGGACCCGATGGGAGGAGGCAGCTGACCGGAAGATAACGTGGACAGAGTTATGGCGATCTGAGCCACACCGGATTAAGTTCCTCATCCAGTCGGTGTACGACGTCCTCCCGAGTTCGTCCAACCTCTTCCGCTGGGGCTTGGCCAAGAACCCACTGTGCCCCCTCTGCCAAAGAACTGGATCGCTGGAGCATGTCCTGAGCTGCTGCCCTAAGGCACTGGGTGATGGCCGTTACCGCTGGCGCCATGACCAAGTTCTGCGGGTCATCGCAGAGGCCATTTGCACAGGGATCTCCACCAGTAAAGGCCAGCAACCATCAAGGCAGTACATTGCCTTTGTTAGGGCTGGGGAGAAGCCCCAGCAGCTCCGGAGTCAGGCAGGGGGGCTGCTGGCAACAGCTCGGGATTGGCAGCTGAAGGTCGACCTAGGGAGACAGCTCAAGTTCCCGGAGAACATTGCAGTGACCACACTCAGGCCTGACATGGTCCTAGTGTCAGAGTCAACAAGACAGGTGGTCCTGCTGGAGTTGACTGTCCCCTGGGAAGACCGGATGGAGGAGGCCTTTGAGAGGAAGAGGGCCAAGTATGAGGAGCTGGCAGGTGAATGCCGAAGCAAGGGATGGAGGACCCGATGCAACCCCATCGAGGTCGGTTGCAGAGGATTTGCCGGGCAGTCTCTCAGCAGGGCACTCAAGATGCTGGGAGTGAAGGGACTGCAGCACAGAAAAGCCATCAAAAACATCTCTGACGCAGCAGAGAAGGCGTCCAGATGGCTGTGGATCAAGCGGGGGCGATCCGTGGACCACAAAAGCTACCTAGACACAAGCCGGGATTTGATCACCCCGGCTGGGTCACCTGGGTGAGGGTGTCTGTTGTGAAACCCGAAACACCCCGTGACCCCAGGCTACAACACTGATGATGTGTCTAGGTGGCACCAGAAGGTGTATTTGAGAACTAGATTGCCCTTGTACAGCTTAGCGGTAGAGTACCAGAATCCAAGCATTCCAAGAAAACCTCATACAAGTCCTTTCCCATCAAAGTCCAGAAACTCTTGTAGAACTCTGAGGGAAGTCCATCAATTCCTGAAGCTTTACCACAGCTGAGCTGTTGAACTGCAGCAGTCATTTCCTCAAAGGACATGGGGGACTCCAGCGAAGCTGCCTGTGCACCACTCAACTGTGGCAGCCCTTCCAGGATCTCCTCCACACACTCCATTTCACGGCTCCCAGCACTAAAGAGATCAGCGTAGAAATTTATGGCCAGCTTACGCATCCTTCCTGGATCAGTTGTTAATTCCCCATTTGGAAGCTTGAGATGCATCATTGCGTTGTTTTCTCTGACTTTTTTCTCAAGTTTAAAGAAAAAGGATGTTGGGGCATCAATGTCTTTAATAGTAGAGACCCTAGTTTTAATCAAGGCCCCTTTTGCTTTCTCATGAAGGAATCTACCTAGAGCATTCCTCCTGTTTTCCCAGTACCTACTACCACCATCACTGCTTGAGATCAAGTCATCTTCCAGGACTTTAACTTCCTTCTCAAGCTGTTCAATGTAAAATGTATCCATGGCACCCATGTGTTTCATATACTGCAAACAGAAAATTTTGATTTGTGTTTTTCCGACCTCCCACCACCGAGTTATGTTTTCAAAATCGTTTTTCCTAAGTCTCCACTGCTCCCAAAAATCAGAGAATAACTGTTTAAAATGTTGGTTACGAACCAGCCTCACATTAAAATGCCAGTATGGACAGCGTTTAAAAGGCACCTGCAAAGAAATATCTACTGTAACCAAGTGATGATCTGAGAAACCAACAGGTGATATTGTGGACCTAACAAGCCTATTATTGTACGTTTGGTTTACATAGATCCTATCCAACCTAGCGCCCTTTACATTACCATCAGTAGCTTTCACCCATGTGTATTGTCTGGCTGTCAGGTTAAGCTTCCTCCAGACATCTATGAGGTTGTTTCCTGTAACCACACTAGACAGGAAAGAGGCCGACGATGGATGAGGCTCCCCTGCGTTTCTATCAACCATGGGGTGTGTTGTACAATTCCAATCTCCTCCCATCACTATAATTGAGCTACTATTGAACTCTTTAAGTTTATCATTTAACTTTCTAAAAAGGAGAAGTCGACCAGCACCAGATGTGTGTGCATACACATTAATAAAGACAAAAGAAATGTCTTTAATTGTTGCCTTGATTACCTGGACTCTACCCTGTTCTACATTGCAGACTGAGACATTTGTTAAATGGAGGCGCTGTGAGAAAAGAATGGCAACTCCGGGTGACGGGTGACGGGTGCCATGATTTAAAAACAACTGACCCGCCCAGCTCGCTCCCCAGTCTACCTCATTATCAGCTGAGCTATGTGTCTCCTGTAGGAAGAACACATCTATGTTTTTAGTTCTATTCAGCTCAGCAACCATCTCTCGCCTATCCCTCGTCCATCTCGTCCTCCGTTAATATTTAAACTTCCAATCCGAAGACTGTCCATTCGTAGAATATAGACAAGAAAGAGAGAGGAGAGGACAGTGAAACCCTTCCAAGAAAAAAACACCTTTTGTAAATCACCCATTTTCATTATTATTCGTTGAGAGAAACGTTTTCCCATTTTTCTTTCCTAAGTTTAGTCAAGAGTTTCTTCAGTCGAAACCTCTTCTGCTTGCTCAGTTGTTCATAATCAACCTTCCTGCGAATTCTCATAACCGATTCGATGAACATGTCCACATTTGGAAAAAGATCTGTTAGCACCACATCCTGTTTGCCATAACTTACATCCAGGAAATCATTGATTTCCTTTACTGTGTATTAATCTCCCTGTGACACAATGTCAGAGCATTGTGACAGGCTATCATCAAACAAATCATCCTCATCGTCATTCTCTTTGCAGGGCTCGGCTGTTACAGAGCCCTGAACCCTAGTCTCAGCTGACTGCCTGCTCCTCACTGTCTGCAGCTGCCCACCACTGCACCCTGGTTTCACCTCAGCATCATCCACACCACTTCCATTCATATCCTGAGTATTTCGCTCATTCCCTGGGTCTGTATGCACTGTGGATTGCGGGTCACCGGCTGCGGCGTCGCCTACTGCAGGATGAAAGTTTGTGACCAACGTCACCACACTCAAAACACTTCATGCTGCCAGAACTTGTGTATACAGTGTAGAACCCATTTTCAAATTTAACGTTAAAGGACACCTCTAGAGTTTGCGAGGGATCGTTTAAAATACATGAAGGTCTGCCTGCGCAGAGACTGGGACATGCTGCAGTCTGGCGTCTTTACAGCCCAGACGAACTGTTCTGAAGCCGCCTGCAAACTTCCCGAACTGGCTAAGTTCTTTTTCAATCATCTTATTCGGGATGAAGGGAGGCACACCTGACACGGTGATCCGTGTCAAGTGTGCCTCCACGGGAGATCCAGCCAGATGAACCAAACGCTCTTCCTGGACAAAAGCCACCACGGCTTTACTCATCCGAGAGCCATACGTGATGTTGCCGTGTCCGATCTGATCTCCTAGAGCCAGCAGGACCTGCTCCACAGTGTACCGGGCATCAGCCACGACTCTGACCCTGTCTGATTGACATGGGAGGCGAGCCCTCAGGGAGGGACGCCATGGTCCACGGCACAAACGCCACTGATTTATTTTTTTTTCCTTCTCAACAACAATAACCGCAAATTAATGAATTAAACATCTCTTACCTGTCACCAAGAAAACGTGTAGAAAAGTGGAAACAAAGTGTCACAAACTTTCCTCTCATTCAACCACTCCAGACGCTCCACAGCCACTCACAAACTCAGACTCCCCAGCATGCAGTGAGAGAGAGAGAGAGAGAGAGAGAGAGAGAGAGAGAGAGAGAGAGAGAGAGAGAGAGAGAGAAGAGAGAGAGAGAGAGAGAGAGAGAGAGAGAGAGAGAGAGAGAGAGAGAGAGAGAGAGAGAGAGAGAGAGATTTTTTTTGGATTTTTAAGGCACCTTTATTTTTCAATAAATAAAGTCCAATCACATCATCATGACATAGTCAGCCAAAGTTTAAAAAAATAAAAACATTAAAATAAGTTATGCAAAAGTGGGGTTGAAGCACAGCTTCTCTTCAACTACAGAACAGACAGCAGCATTAAAACACCATTGATGGATAAAATCACTCATGTGTCCCATCAGAGAGTGGAATTTAAAATCCACTCTGACTCTGGCCTTCACCAGAGCCTTGAACATAGTCACCAAGTCTGTGTTAGAGTCATTGTTCATTCTGGTGTTTCCTGCTGAGGTAAATGGACAGCTTAGCCTGTCCCACCACAAAGTTCAGCAGCTGCCACTTCTGTGCGTCCTTCCTGGTGTAACCAGCACCAAAGATGAAGGCAGTCCCACTCCAGCCCTCTCCACAGGCCAGAAACACAGCCTGCAACAAGGTAAAAAGAGGCTCCAGCCTCAGACAGTCCAGGAAGCAGTGGAACACTGTCTCCGTCTCCTGACAGAAAGGACAGCCCATAGACACAGTGGGGTTCAGTTTGCAGGTGAAGTTGTTTACCGCGAGCGCCCCCTGCAAGATCCTCCACTGCAGGTCACCCGACCTTTTGTTGAGGGGAGGCTTATACAACAGCCTCCACACAGGTTTGCAATCCACAGTTACTTGCAATCTGCCCCTCCACACAGTGTCCACTCTCCCACTGAGCTGTCTCTTGTGCATGGCATGAACACAGTACCTGTACAGCGTCTTCCCTGTCACCATGTACAGGTCCACAGGGTCAGCGTCCTTATATCCCAAACACGGCCCCGTCAGTCCCTGATAGTCAATAGACAGACCCAACTCCGGAAAGGGGTCTCCGTCATCAGGGGTCTCTGTGCCTGCGAAATAGTCCCGAAGAATATCCTGTTCCTCAGTGGTCAGCCTGCACATCCACAAGTTTAAAATGTCCCTGGTGTGCCGCTGTGACCTCAGCCCCAGCAGTGAAGCTGCCGTCTCTGTGTCATGAAGTCCTGGACCTGCAGCCTCCACCACCTGTCTCAGCTTCACCACTCCGGCTGAAACCAGCCGCTGGCTGAGACCTGGTCTGCCGCCGCCCTGAAGGTCCAACCGAGCCCCGTGGACCAGAGGCTCCTCCAGCAGCCAGAACAAAGAGGCCGCAGGCTGCAGTCTAGTCCATTTAAAAAGAGTCCATGCTCTGAACAGTCCCTGATAAAAACCCGGCAGGTTATGTGCACTGTTAAAAACACAATCAGTTAAAAACAACCCCATGTCTAACCCTAGACCTGCCACTCTCCTCAATATAATGGTCATCACCGGGCTCCAGACCACATCCTGACCAGTCAGGTACCTCTGTACCATCAGTAGCCTGAAAGCTGCCATTCTGCTCTTCAAGTGGATCAAACCCTGGCCCCCCTCCTCTTTTGGTAGGTACAGTATACTCTGTGGGACCCAGTGTAGGTTGTCCCAGAAAAAAATCAGTAGGACCCTCTGAATGTCCTCTAAGAGGGCAGCCGGAGGCTCCACACATTTAAACTTGTGCCAGAGGGAGGATGCCACCAGGTTGTTAATAATGAGCACCCTCCCTCTGTATGACATGTGTGGTAGCAACTACCTCCACTTCCTCAGCCTCCCCTCCACCTTCTCCAGTACTCCCTCCCAGTTTTTCAGTTCTGTGGTGCTGTCCCCCAAATACACCCCCAGGTACTTCAAAACACCCCTTCTCCAACTTAAGCCTCCTGGCAGCTGGGGAAGACCTGCAGCCCACCTCCCTACTGCTAAGGCCTCACTTTTTTCCCAGTTCACCCTAGCAGCTGAGATCTTACCATAAGTATCAACGATACCCCCCAGTACCTTCACATCCTTCTGATGTTTGACAATAACAACAATGTCATCTGCGTATGCTGACAGGTTAAAACGAGAGTTAAAACCAGGTAAAAACAATCCATCAATAAAAGAGCGTACATTGTGCAGCATGGGTTCAATAGCGAGTGCATACAACATGCCGGACATGGAGCAGCCCTGTCTGACCCCCCTCCCCACTTCAAAAGGTCTACACAGACCCCCGTTTATCTTCAGCACACTCTCAATGCCCTCGTACAAAACCATTGTCTTGGCAATGAAACCTGAGTTGAGGCCGAACCTGTGTAAGACTTTCCACAGGTAACGGTGCTCAACTCGGTCAAACGCCTTTTCCTGGTCCAAAGAAACCAGACCAGCATCAAAACCCAATGGACCGGAGACTTCCAAAAAGTCCCGAATTAGTGACACATTGTCAACTATGGACCTGCCGGGCACACAGTAGGTCTGTGTCCGGTGCACAACCTGGTCCATTACTTTCTTCAGCCTGTTTGACAGCACCTTGGAGAGGATTTTATAATCGGTACAGAGCAGGGAGACCGGGCGCCAGTTCTTTATATTCTGTAGGTCCCCTTTTTTTGGCAGGAGAGTCAGCACCGCTCTCCTGCAGCTCCGGGGCAGAGCCAAGTCCTCAAAGCTTTCCTGAAAGACTTCCAGCATGTCGTCCTTCAGTTCAGCCCAGAACGCCTTAAAAAACTCCGCTGGTAGCCCGTCGATCCCGGGGGCCTTGCCCCCCTGCATACTCTGCAGTGCCCTGTCCAGCTCCTCCGCAGTCAGCGGACCCTCCAGCTCCCTGTTGGCCTCTTCTGAGACCCTGGGCAGCCCGCTGCAGAAGGAGTCAAACACTTCCTTATCCTCCACATACTCACTCCTGTACAGCTCGGCATAAAAATCAACTGCCCTTTGCCTGATGTCTCCGGCCTCAGTCAGGAGCTGGCCTGTGCTGGAGTGCAGAGCGTGAATGAACCTGCTCTGTCCGTTCCTCTTTTCCAGACTAAAGAAAAATTTTGATGGTGAGTCCATCAGTGCTGCGCACTGAAAACGTGACCGGACCAGCGCCCCCTGTGCCCTAGAGCCCAGCAGGTCTGCCAAAGCGGCTTTTTTTGACTTGAGGCTCTCAATACAGCCTTGATCTCCTGTGGACTCTGCAGAACCCTGCAGCTCCACTATATCTATCTCCAGTTCCTTCATAGACCTGGTGATGTCACGAGACACATTGAGAGTGTACTGCTGACAGAGCTGCTTCACCTCCACCTTCCCACAGTCCCACCACTGCCTCAGTGATGTAAAATCACTCTTGGTTTCTTTAAAAGTTTTCCAAAAAAAAATAAAAGACTCTTTAAAATGTTCATCCAGGAGCAATGCAGTGTTAAAATGCCAGTAGGCGCTCTTAGGTAAAATGTTCCTTATAAAAACAGTGCACATAACCAGCGAATGATCAGTAAAACCCACAGGTATTATTGCACAACCCCGGACTACATTACAATGTTGCTTAAAACAATAAAACCGGTCTAATCTGGCCAGAGAGACAATGTTGTCCCTACAGTGAGCCCAGGTGTACTGCCGCTCTGTCCCATGGAGCCTCCTCCACACATCCACCAGGTCGTTTGAGTGGACCAGCTGCCTCAGCACACTCTGGGATGCAGGATGAGGCTCATCATGGTTGCGGTCCAGTCTGTCATTCTCTGTACAATTAAAATCCCCCCCCACAAATAAAAACTCTTCAGGTTTGACCTCAGCCAGTCTCTTACTGACAGTGTTTAAGAACAGCTTCCTGTGGGCCCCTGAACATGGAGCATAGATGTTCATAAAAATCACACAGAATTTATCAAAATGAGCTGTCACCACCAGAAACCTGCCATCTACAATATGCTCTATGTCAAAGGATAGAGGAGTAAAACGCCTAGAAAATAAAAACCCTACTCCACTGCTGGTCGTAGTATGATGGCTTAAAACCACCTGCCCCGCCCACTCTGTCTGCCAGTCAGTTTGATTTTGTGTGTCGCTGTGTGTCTCCTGTAGGAACAGCACATCTATGTTTTTTACTCGGCTTAGCTCAAACACGGCTGCACGCTTCCTCACCTCCCTCGCACCGTTCATATTTAAAAGTGCCAATTTTAAAAGTCTCCATAAGAAAGGGAAGAGAGCAAACTATTAAAACACAGATAATAAATAAGTTAAAAATCACTGTCATGGTCATCATCATGTTTGTTTTGACGTCTCAATTTAACCACTAGCTTTTTCAGTCTGTAGCCCTCTTGGGTTGTGAACTCTCTGTTTCTTAAATGATTCTTGACTGAAGAGCAGAAGTCCCCTATGTCTGGGAAGTGTTTCTCCACCCTGACTCCCTTCATATTCTTAGTTTCCTTTAGGAAGGTTTTAATGTTTTTTACAGAGCAGATCGTCCTCTCCTGACTGACAGTCAGCCTGTCCTCCATTAACTCACTGATGTCAGAGTCGTCACTGTCACTGCTGCCAGCCCCTCCCACAGCCAGGGACACACCCCCCCTCTCCAATGCACACACACTCTCCACCTGCATGTCCTCCTCACACACACCACCTTCCACCTCCTCTTCCTCATTCACCTGAATGCCTTCACCTGCCTCACCCCCCTCCTCTTCCTCATTCACCTGAACACTGCCCACTGCCTCACTCTCCTCCTCTTCCTCATTCTTCTCATTCACCTGAACACTGCCCGCTGCCTTACCCTCCTCCTCTTCCTCATTCACCTGCATGCCTTCACCTGCCTCTCCCCCCTCTTCCTCATTCACCTGAATTCCCTCACCTGTCTCTGTGTGTGTGTCTTCTTCATTCCTGTGACCCCTACTGCCTGCTTCACCTGTCACTGTGTGTGCCTCCTCCTCATCACCCACCTGTACACTGCCCCCCTCACCTGCTTCACCCACCTCAGTGCTCTGTGCTCCAGCTGTCTGTCCAGCTGTGTTGTCTGTCCCTCCGTCTCCTCCAGCCTGTCTCAGTCCACTGGGTCCCTCACCAGCGTCCTCCTCAGCCTCCTGAGCTCTCTTACTGGGACAAGCTCTAATCAAGTGACCCTCCTCTCCGCACCTGAAGCATTTCATATTAGCTGAGGTTGCATAAAGCACATATTCATAATCGTCAATTTTTACATGAAATCTGATGTTAAGCTCCTCATGTCTATTATTGAGGATCATGAACAGTGTTCGCCTGTGTGAGACAACATGCCTGAGGAGAGGAGACTTACAGCCCGTCAGGACTTTTTTTATTGGAGAAACGATCTTCCATGTCTCGACAACTCTTTCTCCAGGAAAGAGTCGGAGATGAACGGTGGCACATTGGAGAGAGAGACCCGCGTAGCCGGCTGTGACAGCGGCATGACAGACACGTACAGATCTTTAATGGTGACGCCCCTTTCAACCAGCTGATTCACTTTTTCTACTTCGTCCACAAATATCACCACCGCGCTGTTCATCCGCGCGGCAGACTTGACACTGTGGTACCCCACAACCTTCCCCACGGCCAGACTGACATCTTCCACTGAGCAGGGAAACCCGGCGTTGACTTTGATGCCGTGTTTCCTGCTCAGTTTCCTAAAATCATCCGCCATGCCGCCGGCACGCCGCAGCGAAACACCGGCGACTCCCAAACAAACAATCCCCCCCGACTAACAACTCATGCACTAGACACACAACACTTACACAAAACAAACAAACATAAAAAAAAGTTTAGAAAGAAAGAGATGAGAGAGAAAACTCACTCACTCCACGAACGCTCCTCCACTCACTCCGCACGCTCACCATCCACTCAGAGAGAGAGAGAGAGAGAGAGAGAGAGAGAGAGAGAGAGAGAGAGAGAGAGAGAGAGAGAGAGAGAGAGAGAGAGAGAGAGAGAGAGAGAGAGAGAGAGAGAGAGAGATTCTGGAGGAAAACAAACCCCCTTAAAGCAGGTTTCTGCAGGTTTGTGATCTCCAGTGTTGGTACTAACGCGTTATTTAGTAACGCGTTACAGTAACGCCGTTAGTTTTGCGGTAACTATTACTCTAACGCATACAGAGCCATACAGAACCTGCTGAAATGAAGGCTAGAGGGGATTAATGGGAGCATTTAAAAAAAACCATTTATTTAAAGTAACTCAATAGTTACTTTTCATAGTAACGCATTACTTTTTGGTCTAAGTAACTGAGTTACTAACTGAGTTACTTTTTTAATGAAGTAACTAGTAACAGTAACTAGTTACTATTTTTCAGTAACTAGCACAACACTGGTGATCTCTGACAGTAATCACCTCTGAACTTTTCAGAGTTAATGACTTTAGTTCAGTGAGAGTTTAGTTTAGTCTCTGAACTCTTCAGAGTTAATGACTTTAGTTCAGTGAGAGTTTAGTTTGGTCTAGACCAGCGGTCTCCAACCAGGTCCTGGTTCCACCGTCCTGCATGTTTCTAGATGTTTCCTGCTTCAGAACAGCCTGATACAAGCGACTGTGTCGTTAACAGACTTGTTCAGACCTTGATTACTGGCTAATGATGAATGAATTAGAATCAGGTGTTTGAGTGTAAAACATGCAGGACAGGTCGGGGACCGCTGGTCTGGATCACTCAGGGAACATTTATTCCCCAAATAAAAACAGAACGCAGTCCCTTTTAACAAATGATCAACAAAACCCTTCAAAATAAAACAGAACGATACATGAATGGAATTAAGAATAAATATTTTTAGACTTACAAGACGCAAACCTTCCCATTTTTGTTGCTACCGGCGCTTCTGCTGTTATTGCAGCCTTCACCTGCAGGAGGAACAAGAACGTGTTTTACACAAAATAAGATGATTCATGTCCTTCAGAAACAATCCACAACTCTGAACATTTATGTGCAACACATCTTCTCTTCATCCCCTCCTTGAACCGCCACCTTACCGTGGTGGAGGGGTTTGAGCACCCGAATGATCCCAGGAGCTATGTTGTCCGGGGCTTAATGCCCCTGGTAGGGTCTCCCAAGGTAAACAGGTCCTAGGTGACGGGTCAGACAAAGAGCGGTTCAAAGCCCCTTATGAAGAAGAAAACAGCAAGGAAGTGTACGTCGCCCGGACTGGCGTTACCGGGGCCCCACCCTGGAGCCAGGCCTGGGGTCGGGGCTCGCAGGCGAGCGTCTGGTGGCCGGGTCTTGGCCCACGGGACCCGGCCGGGCGCAGCCCGAACGAGCAACGTGGGCCCGCCCTCCCGTAGGCCCACCACCCGTGGGAGGGTTTATAAGGGGAAGGTGCCGTGTGATTTGGGTGGCAGCCGTGGGCGGGGGCCCCGGCGACCCAATCCCCGGACGACGACTCTGGCTTTAGGGACATGGAATGTCACCTCGCTGGGGGGGAAAGAGCCTGAGCTTGTGCGGGAGGCTGAGAGGTACCGACTAGAGATAGTCGGGCTCACCTCCACGCACAGCCTGGGCTCTGGAACCCAACCCCTTGAGAGAGGTTGGACTCTCTTCCACTCTGGAGTTGCCCATGGTGAGAGGCGGCGAGCTGGTGTGGGCTTGCTCATAGCTCCCCAGCTCAGCCGCCATGTGTTGAAGTTCTCCCCACTTAACGAGAGGGTCGCTTCCCTGCGCCTTCGGGTCGGGGATAGGTCTCTCACTGTCGTTTCGGCCTACGGGCCGAACGGCAGTGCAGAGTACCCGGCCTTCCTGGAGGCCCTGGGAGGGGTGCTGGAAAGTGCCCCAACTGGGGACTCCATCGTTCTGTTGGGGGACTTCAACACTCACGTGGGCAGCGACAGTGTTACCTGGAGAGGTGTGATTGGGAGGAACGGCCTCCCCGATCTGAACCCGAGCGGTGTTTTGTTATTGGACTTCTGTGCTAGCCACAGTCTGTCCATAACGAACACCATGTTCGAGCATAAAGGCTGAGTTATGCTTCTGCGTCACACCAACGCAGAGCACACACCGCAGCCGTGACGCCGTGCTGAACCCTTCAGAGTTCTCCGTCTCTCCATTTCGTCGTGGTGCAGTACCCCCCGCGACCGCTAGTTAGCGATCTTTTTCTGAATGGTTTATCCGACTTTTTCCCGTCACAGTAAATCAAGGAAATAAGGACAACTATTGTGCAAAAAACCAAAACAAAAAAAATCACATATAAACGAAGAAAAGAGCCCTGGAAGTTCACGACTGCTTCAAACCGGAAACCGGAAATGCTTCGCTTTCAAACAAACCAATCACAGCCCTCTCGGTCTGCGTGTGGTCGGCGTCTCCTCGACGCGTGGTTACAATTTTCGGGAGGTGCACGTCACTGACGGCGCAGGTGACCAGGTAACCAGACGCCGTAGGCACGGCGCCATTTTGACGCAGAAGCATAACTCAGCCTTAAGGGTGTCCATCAGTGCACGTGGCACCAGGACACCCTAGGAGGTCAATGATCGACTTTGTAGTCGTGTCATCTGACCTCCGGCCGTATGTCTTGGACACTCGGGTGAAGAGAGGGGCTGAGCTGTCAACCGATCACCACCTGGTGGTGAGTTGGATCTGCTGGCAGGGGAGGAAGCTGGTCAGACCTGGAAGACCCAAGCGTATCGTGAGGGTCTGCTGGGAACGTCTGGCAGATTCCCCTGTCAGGGAGGTCTTCAACTCCCACCTCCGGGAGAGCTTTGACCGGATTCCGAGGGAGGCCGGAGACATTGAGTCCGAATGGACCATGTTCTCCACTTCCATTGTTGACGCGGCCGTCCAGAGCTGTGGCCGTAAGGTCTCCGGCGCCTGACGCGGCGGCAATCCCCGAACCCGGTGGTGGACACCGGAAGTATGCCGTCAAGCTGAAGAAGGAGTCCTACCGAGCCTGGCTAGCTCGGCGGACTCCCGAGGCAGCTGACGGGTACCGGCAGGCCAAGCGGACTGCAGCCCGGGCGGTCGCGGAAGCAAAAACTCGCGTCTGGGAAAAGTTAGGGGAGGCCATGGAGGAGGACTACCGGTCAGCCTCGAGGAAATTCTGGCAAACCATCCGGCGCCTCAGGAGGGGGAAGCAGTGCTCCGCCAACACTGTTTACAGTGGAGGAGGGGAGCTGTTGACCTCGACTGGGGACATCGTCGGGCGGTGGAAGGAATACTTCGAGGATCTCCTCAATCCCACTGACACGCCTTCCGTCGAGGAAGCAGAGGCTGAGGATTCAGAGGTTGATTCATTCATCACCCAAGCTGAAGTCACTGAGGTAGTTCGGAAGCTCCTCAGTGGCAAGGCACCGGGGGTGGATGAGATCCGCCCTGAGTACCTCAAGTCTCTGGATGTTGCGGGGCTGTCGTGGCTGACATGCCTCTGCAGCATCGCGTGGCAGTCGGGGACAGTGCCTCTGGACTGGCAGACCGGGGTAGTGGTCCCTCTCTTCAAAAAGGGGGACCGGAGGGTGTGTTCCAACTACCGGGGAATCACACTCCTCAGCCTCCCGGGGAAAGTCTATTCCAGGGTGCTGGAGAGGAGAATTCGGCCGATAGTCGAACCTCGGATTCAAGAGGAACAATGCGGTTTTCGCCCTGGCCGTGGAACGCTGGACCAGCTCTACACCCTCCGCAGGGTGCTCGAGGGCGCATGGGAGTTTGCCCAACCAGTCCACATGTGTTTTGTGGACTTGGAGAAGGCTTTTGACCGTGTCCCACGTGGCATCCTGTGGGGGGTGCTCCGAGAGTATGGGGTCGGAGGCCCTCTGCTGAGGGCTGTACGGTCCCTGTATGACCGGAGCAGGAGCTTGGTTCGCATTGCCGGCAGTAAATCAGACCTGTTCCCGGTGCATGTTGGACTCCGGCAGGGCTGCCCTTTGTCACCGGTTCTGTTCATTATTTTTATGGACAGAATTTCTAGGCGCAGCCAAGTGCCGGAAGGGGTACGGTTCGGGAGCCACTTGATTTCATCTCTGCTTTTTGCAGATGATGTGGTCTTGTTGGCTCCCTCGAGCCAGGACCTTCAGCATGCACTGGGGCGGTTTGCAGCCGAGTGTGAAGCAGCTGGGATGAGAATCAGCACCTCTAAGTCTGAGGCCATGGTTCTCGACCGGAAAAAGGTGGCTTGCACCAGGTCGGGGGAGAGTTCCTGCCTCAGGTGGAGGAGTTTAAGTATCTTGGGGTCTTGTTCACGAGTGTGGGGAGAACGGAGCGCGAGATCGACAGGCGGATTGGTGCGGCAGCCGCAGTAATGCGGTCGTTGTATCGGTCCGTCGTGGTGAAGAAGGAGCTGAGCCGAAAGGCAAAGCTCTCGATTTACCGGTCGATCTACGTTCCCACCCTCACCTATGGTCATGAACTCTGGGTCATGACCGAAAGAACGGGATCCCGGATACAAACGGCCGAAATGAGTTTCCTCCGCAGGGCGGCTGGACGCTCCCTTAGAGATAGGGTGAGGAGCTCTGTCACTGGATGGATGGATGGATCTTCTCTTCATGTGAAGATAAGAGGCAGCAGACCAGAGTGGTGCTGGAACCACGTCTGCTGATCTAAATCTCTGGATCTTTATGAGTGTGACACCGTCATGGAGGAGCGACGGCTGAGAGGACGAGGAGGAGTTCAGTCCTGTTAAAGGTCCAGGGTTTCACCCCGGACCCTCACTAACACAAACCACCAGGAGAAACATGTTCTAACGTACCTGCTGACTCTAACACAAACCACCAGGAGAAACATGTTCTAACGTACCTGCTGACTCTAACACAAACCACCAGGAGAAACATGTTCTAACGTACCTGCTGACTCTAACACAAACCACCAGGAGAAACATGTTCTAACGTACCTGCTGACTCTAACACAAACCACCAGGAGAAACATGTTCTAACGTACCTGCTGACTCTAACACAAACCACCAGGAGAAACATGTTCTAACGTACCTGCTGATTCTAACACAAACCACCAGGAGAAACATGTTCTAACGTACCTGCTGACTCTAACACAAACCACCAGGAGAAACATGTTCTAACGTACCTGCTGACTCTAACACAAACCACCAGGAGAAACATGTTCTAACGTACCTGCCGACTCTCAGGCTTGCCGTAGCGCATCTTAGTGGCGAAGTGTTCACAGTTGTACTTCGACAGGTCGTACTGCTTCTCTGTATCCACCAGTGAACAGGCATTATTCACGATATCATCAGCTGGACGAGGTGTGTATTCATTATCCAGGTGATTGTTGACTTTCCACTTGTTCTTCTCCACCACGTCCTCCAACTTCTCTTTCAACACGACGCCTGTACCAGCCCCCATCCCTAAAAGGACCAATCATAAAGAAAAGTGTTTGAGCTGCAGCTCACTGAGATGATGCTGACACCTAAAGATGCTGACATGGTTCTACGTCTGCTCTGTTGCTGATTCACACCGTTGAGCAGCTGAGAACAACCTGAAACGTTGTTTGGTTTTGTTTCAGTCTGACATGTTGGAGGAACGAGGAAACTCACCGTGTGGCACGAGGTGAACGACGTCTCCATCACCAACATAAACAGCCCAGTGTTTACGACCACCACGGGAGATCTTGATCAGGTCTCCAGGTTTGACCTCCTTGTTATCCTTCAGTTAAAATAAAAAAACAATCAATCGATGAAGAGATTGTGTGACTACAACTGAAAGAATGATAGAAACAAACCAGTCGACCCAGTTGTTGGTTTGAACTGGAGTTGAAGAAAGTTAAAGAATACAGACCAACAACCCCCCCCCCACCACAAGCACAAGTAAAAAATGAAATTTACAAACCGTGTCAACGCATTTCCTGATTGGAGCGGCCGGGCAGATGGGAGCTGGAGGAAAAACAGAATCAGACACCAGAAGTGAGTTCAGATCATCAAACAAATCTAATAAAATCTAATATAGTAAACCATGAATATTCACTTTGATCCACCCAGGGATTTTTTTTATATATATATATATATATATATATATATATATATATATATATATATATATACACACATGTGGACAAAATTGTTGGTACCCCTCAGTTAAAGAAGGAAAAACCCACAATTCTCACTGAAATCACTTGAAACTTACAAAAGTAACAATAAATAAAAGTGTATTGAAAATTAAATAATCAAAATCAGCAATTACTTTTGAATTGTTGATTAACATAATTATTAAAAAAAACAAACTAATGAAATAGGGCTGGACAAAAATGATGGTACCCATAACTTAATATTTTGTTGCACAACCTTTTGAGGCAATCAATGCCATTAAAGGATTTCTGTATTTGTCAATGAGCGTTCTGCAGCTTCAACAGGTGTTTTGGCCCACTCCTCATGAGCAAACTGCTCCAGTTGTCTCAGGTTTGATGGGTGCATGTTTCAGCTCCTTCCACAGATGTTCAATGGGATTCAGATCTGGGCTCATGGAAGGAACTTTAGAATAGTCCAACGCTTTTCTCTCAGCCATTCCTGGGTGTTTTGGGATTGGAATTTGCAAAAATGCATGTTGACAAGCCACAAAGCTTCTGGGAGAATGTCCTTTGGACAGATGAGACCAAACTGGAGCTTTTTGGTAAGGCACATCAACTCTCAATGTTCATAGACATAGACATAGGTGTGGCCTAACGGCTCAACAGCGCCCCCTAGAATACTTTTCTCTGCCATAACTTTTGAATGGTTTGACATAATAGAGTTTTGGGTGGTGTCATCGGACTCGGTATTGAGTCCTTGAGCTTCATAGGCGTTTGGAGAATCAACACTGTGTCCATTAAGGACCTTATGGGACGGTAGTGATTGTTCCAGGTATTAGTCAGACCCTATCTATCTATCTATCTATCTATCTATCTATCTATCTATCTATCTATCTATCTATCTATCTATCTATCTATCTATCTATCTATCTATCTATCTATCTATCTATCTATCTATCTATCTATCTATCTATCTATCTATCTATCTATCTATCTATCTATCTATCTATCTATTGTTATCATGTTTGAGTGTAAAACATGCAGGACCAGGTCGGGACCGCTGGTCTGGATCACTCAGGGAACATTTATTCCCCAAATAAAAACAGAATGCAGTCCCTTTTAATAAATGATCAAGAAAACCCTTCAAATAAAACAGAACGATACAGGAGTGAAATTAAGAATAAATATTTGTTAGACTTACAAGACATGATGAAGTGGAGGATTCAGGACGGCTGGAACTGCTGGACTGATTGAACTGAAAGTAAGATCGTGCTCTTTATCTTTATCTCTTGATCCAGGCAGCAACAAATGCATGACTGCACACCGGCCACACATTGTCTCTTTTTATCAGAAACCTGGCTGGGCACTGACGCACCCATCCTTCTCACTGAGGCCTCTACCCTTAATTTTAACTTTTTATTTTCTTTTAGGAGGGGCAAAAAAGGTGCTGGTACTGCCTCTATTACTGTAAACGTATTAATAATGAAAGAAATCATACTACTCAGGTACACTGCATTTTAGTACCACGCCTTTGTTTTTAGTGCCCCTCCTATTTTATGTATCACAATTTACAGACCACCCAAGTATTCTACGTCTTTTATTAGTGAATTTTCAGACTTACTGTCAATCATGCTCACCTCACACCATCACATTATAATAACTGGTGATTTTAACTTACACTTATGGCGCTTTTATACTAGTACCTACTCAGCGCGACTCGACTCGCCCCTGTTGCTTTTACGCTACGCGTGGAGGCGTGTGGAGGCGTGCTGAGTAGATACTTTTCTGTAGCTGCTCTGCCGAGGTTCTGAGCGGCTGAGTCGGGCTGTGACATCATCACACTCCAGGCCACCGATTGGTTGGGGGGTTGGAGTTAGACGTTTGAATCAGGAAGCGGGAATCAGCACAAGAGCAGCTCGCGGCTTCCTCATTTTCGCCGACAGACAACGGTAGCAGACGTCTGTTTCATGATCCAACTCTGAGGTGCAGATGTTCATAAACCTGGTGCTGACGAGATAATTAAAAAGGGATGTAGACGGAGATAAGGAACGACCAGATCTACCAGGATCTCTGTCTCTTCATAGCTGCTCACGGCTCCAGCTGACTTTTCAGCAGCAACGAGACAAACAAACAAAAAAAAGTGTTGCTGCTTGAAGTTTCTCTCACTCTCATTTTTAACTTGATATCAAACACAAGCCACAGACCCAGCAGCACATCTATCATCTCCTCCAGGTTCTACATCTTTAGTGTTGTTGTCTTCTTCGTTTAGATCACACAATCAAATACGTCTCAGCAGCTTCTCCAACCTCCTACTTCTGATCTGGGTGTTTAAAATCAAACGAGGAAGCGAGTCGAGTCATGCTGAGTAGGTACTAGTGGAAAAGATAGATAGATAACAGAACATCACCGGGTTCAGAAGAACAGCTCCACGCCCTGCAGGCGCCTCAGGCTCAGAACCAGCTGAACAGTTTTTACTGCAGGTTCAACAATCAGGCCAGCAGCCCCCCCACCCCTCACCCCACCACCATCACCATCACCATCACACAACCCCCCCCCAAACCTCTGTCTACCCCCCCCCCCCGTTTTGAAACAGCTGCAACATTAAAGAGTGAAATAACATTTTTGCTTTTCCTCTCTTCATCAAGAATAGTAGTAAAATGACTCATCAGTACTGGGTTACCTTAAATGACCTGTTGAAAACAGTTGGGAGACGGCGTGTTACGTCTCAATGGTTGACTGACTGCCTGCCTGCCTGACTGGTTTGTGATGCTCTACAAATAGCTCATAACAGATTATTCTACATTATCTTGCATTTGTATCTCACCTCATCTGTCTTTTGTCTTTCTGAAGTAAGTTAAATGTTTCCTAAAAAAAAAAAGAATTGGCTGCAATCGTCCATCTCTCCAGGACCTGTACACTGTACGCCTCCCTGAAGGTGCAGGAAAGATTGCAGCAGACCCCTCCCACCCCGGACACAAACTTTTCCAGACTCTTCCCTCTGGACGGAGGCTGCGCTCCATCAGGACCAAAACCTCACGCCACAAAAACAGTTTGTTCCCGTCTGCAGCTGTCCTCATCAACAAGGCCCGGGAACCCCCTCCCCCCGGACCCACCTGGACCACCCCTTCCCCCATCTACCACGGACTGCTCCCCCATCCCACACTACGTTACATTAACGTAAAGACTTGAAAAAGATTTCAAGAAATTGTTAAGAATTCAAAGAAGTTTCCAACACTGGTGGGTTTTCTCTTTATGTGCAAAGTAACCTCTTATTCCGCAGGACACTCCCTGGTGCTACGGGTAGACTATTTCAGATGTAGGAGTTAAATACAACACACATACCATTGTTGAGAGGAGACGGTGGGGAGAAGCAGATGTTTGGCATTGGGGGGTCTTATCTGTGATCTAGGGTTGACACCCCAGGTGAGGGAATAACAAAGAAGATGTAGAGGTGAGACGTTCGGGGGGTCTTCCCCGTAGCTGGCTCCCCCAATGACATTCAGGTGCAAAGGACACCCCCCCACCCCCCTCTTACTATGAAATGAACTGGACTGATGACCACCGTGTGCATTTCTTTCCTACCCACGTGGTCTGAGAGAAGTGAACCTCCGGCCGGAAAATATTGTGTTTGACATATTAAAAGCTTGTATTAAACTTGATTCTATTCCACTACTTTTCTTATGGTTCGCCAGACAAACGGACACGAATCTTTCAACTCCATTTCAGACCTTATACGTTACATTAAAGCACTTCCTAGGTCACTTTTGCACAGACCCGTATCCAGCACTTTAAAACCTCATGTTGTACATTTTCTCTCATTTTCTCTCATGTTGTACATTTTCTCTTTTCATTGTATATTTGCTCTTTGTATTGCACCAATCACCACAACAAATTCATTGTGTGTGTTTAACAAACTTGGCAATAAACTTATTTCTGATTCTGATTCTGATGTCACTAAACCTGCAGGGCCACCTGTAATCTGGGATCAGACTGACAGGAGGAATATGGAGAATAAGGGGAAAGAAATGTATGGAGAGCCTGGTGTTGCAGCATGTCAAGGCCCACATCTCACATGGCCCAGACCAACATCAGTTCCCCTACAGGTCCAACAGCTCCACAGACGATGCCATCTCCATCGCCCTCCACTTTGAGAGCCCCAGGACAAACGTCACGATGCTGTTTGTTGACTTCAGCTCAGCATTCAATTCCATCAGCCGACTGGTCAACAAACTGCAATCACTGCAGCTTGGAACCTCCCTCTGTCTGTGGATCCAGGACTTCCTGACTAACAGACCCCAGCATGTCAGGATGGGAATCTCCACATCCTCCACAATCACCCTCTACAATGGTGTTCCCCAGGGCTGTGTCCTCCAAGGGGTGGAGGCGGGTGGAGGCGTGCTGAGTAGATACTTTTCTGTAGCTACTCTGCCGAGGTTCTAAGCGGCTGAGTCCGGCTGTGATGTCATCACACTACAGCCCATGCAGCCGTTGGGAAGTATAATCCAGAATCACGGCATACACTTTCATTGCTATGCTGATGATACGCAGCTCTATTTGTCTATGAAGCCGGATGAAACAGAACCGTTAGTTAAACTTCAGGCATGTCTTAGGGACATCAAGGACTGGATGTCCAGAAATTTCTTGCTTCTAAATTCAGATAAAACAGAGGTTATCATTCTTGGTCCAGAGCATCTTAGGAAGGGATTAGATGGTGTTGCGATGGCTTCCAGTGCAACTGTGAGAAACCTTGGTGTTGTTTTCGATCAGGATTTGTCGTTTAAACCATATGTTAATCAGGTTTGTAAAATAGCGTTTTTTTCCATCTCCGTAATATTGCAAAAATTAGGAAAATCCTCTCGCAGAGGGATGCAGAAAAACTAGTTCATGCGTTTGTATCTTCTAGACTGGATTACTGTAATGTGTTGTTAGCAGGATGTCCAAGTAATTTGCTGAATAGGCTACAGCTGATCCAAAATGCAGCAGCACGAGTACTGACAGGAATCAGCAGGAGAGACCACGTCTCTCCAGTGTTAGCGTCGCTCCATTGGTTACCCGTAAAATTCAGAATTCAATTTAAAATGTTATTACTTGCATATAAAGCCCAAAACGGCTTAGCTCCGCAGTATTTACAAGACCTGATAGAGCCTTATATTCCTGGCAGAGCTCTCCGCTCCCAGGGTGCAGGTTTACTCGTAGTTCCTAGAGTATCTAAATGTAGATTTGGAGGGCGGGCGTTCTGCTATCAGGCACCATTACTTTGGAACCAACTTCCAATCTGGGTTAAGGAGGCTGACACCACCTCCACCTTTAAAACTAAACTTAAAACCTTTCTGTTTAGTAAAGCCTATAGTTAGTGTTTAGTAAACCTCTAGCTGGTGTTGGTAAATCTCTAGTTAGTGTAAACTCTAGTGTGTTAGAGTCAGTAGTCATAGTTGCAGCTATAGAACAAGACTATAATAGTTAGTCTCAAATATAGCTTGGTGGTAGATATGCTGCTATAGGCTTATGCTGCAGGGGGGACCGACATGATCCACTGGGCGGGGCCTCTCACCCTTCTTCTCCTCTCCTTTTCCCTTCCTCTCTTCTCCATTTCCATTTTTATTTATTATAAATATCTCATAGCTATCATTTTTGTCCATCGCTCCTGTAGTTTCTTGTGCCGGCCCCCCTTTTTTCTCTTTTGTGCATGTTTGCAGGCCGGAGCTTCAGGAGCTGCTTTCTGGCCTGTGTTCCCGGTCCCCCCCCCCCATCCCTGGTCATCCCGCTGCTGCTTCCACCTGCCTGCTGTGTTGCTGACGTCCCTGACTCCCCCAGTCTGGTCTTCGGCAGGAGGGTCCCCCCTTATGATCCAGGTCCTGGTCCAGGTTTCTTCCTCCTAAAGGGGAGTTTTTCTTGCCACTGTTTGGCTTAAGGTTTTTCTCCCACTAGGGGAGTTTTTACCTGCCATTGTTTATGTAATAATTGCTCGGGGGATTATATTTATATTTATAATTATATTTATGTTTATGTTCATGTTCTGGATCTCTGGAAAGCGTCTAGAGATAACATCTGTTGTATTAGACGCTATATAAATAAAATTGAATTGAATTTAATTGAATTCCTCTCACTGACTGAGCAGGTTTCAGTGAAATGTAAAGGCTGTATATATTTGTATTATGATTCAAACAGACCAGCTTTAAATTTACATTAGTCTGGACACTGTTGTACTTATTTTACCTTTAAAAATATGGACTTGCTATAAGCACTTTGTCTGCCTGTCATTGTTTTTTCTTCTTTTTGAAACAATGTTGAAATAGCAAAATCAAGTCAATGTAATTTCTCTCACTGACTGAGCAGGATTAAAATGCACCAGTTGAGGAATGTAATGCTTAATAAATATAAAACAAAGGGATAATACACACAGGCCTGTACCTATGGACATGTGTATGTGTGTATGTATATATGCGTATGTGTGTGTGTGTGTGTGTGTGTGTGTGTAAGTATACATACCGGTATGTATGTATATATATATATATATATATATATATATATATATATATATATATATATATATATATATATATATATATATATATATATATATATATATATGTATACACAGTATGAAGCGTGTGTATGTATGAATGTATATGTGTAGGTATGTGTATGTACTATTGTATTATTGTATTATTGATTATACAAAGACTGTATGACACTGTACTAGTTTATATAAGTCATACGTTCAGGCTTCAGTCTACACCTTTTGGTCCTTGGTGATTAGCTAGAACTGTATAACGATTATATATATATATATATATATATATATATATATATATATATATATATATATATATATATATATATATATATATATATATATATATATATATACATATATATATATATATATATATATATATGTATATATATATATATATATATATATATATATATATATATATATATATATATATATATATATATATATATATATATATATATATATGTATATATGTGTGTGTATACACCAAAGATTATATGTTTTTTTGTACTTGTACTGGGAATTGAAAAAGACCAATAAACTAAAACTAAGCTATGGTAAAAAACTAATGCCAGTTTAGTGAAATGTGGAGACTCTATATGTTTATAACAATTCAAACAGGCCACCTTTAAAGTCACATTAGTCTTGAAAGATACTGTTGTACTGATTTAAAAAAAATGACCTATTATAAGCATTTTATGTCTGCTATGTCTGATCTTTTTTCCTGCATAGCATTAAAGTGAAAGATGCATGACTGCTTTATTCCATGTAGTGTAATACAGTATATTAATTCACATTATACATATACATATATATAAGTTATTTGGAGCAAGTATTTATGGTGTGGCCGACGGACACCCAGTTTTGTGTTTTCATTGAGGTTTATTATAGGAGTTACAAACACAGGAAAGTCCACAGCATTTCAGTGTCACCAACGGTAGAACTATCAGGCTACGAGAACAGAATGGTAGTTTGTAAGTGGCTGACAGGTAGATATTTCAGATTTCTTGTCTGAAAATGTCAGATACTGGACCTGGGTTGGGCTGGTGGGACAGCGGAGGAACATTTCCTGTATTTTCAAGTCCAAAACTTGACAGGTCTGCAATTTTAGTCTTCATTTTTGTTATTATACGTCATATTTATACATAAATATGACGACAATCAATGTGAAGTATTCTAAAAGTATTCAAAGTACAGTAATCCCTCGTTTTTCGGGTTACGTTCCAAAAAGAACCCGTGATAAGTGAAATCTGCGAAGTAGGAACCTTTATTTATTTATTTTTTTTTATTTTTTTTTGACTGAGATAATGGTTTTATTTTCCTTTGTATTTTGCCAGGAAATCATGACAAAATAAAACCCTTGAGTCATTTAATCAAATAAAAGTTTACAAGCAGGAATAAAGTAATTACTACATTTAAATAACCTTTTAAGATACATGTACATGCCAGGAAACAGTTCTCATTCAAATAGACTTAGAGACGCCTCATTATTATAGCTGACAGGAACAACAACAGCAATTAAAGTTTGTACCCCTTTTCATTCTAATCACCATAGTAGATTATTCGCTCTACAAGGAATATGCCATTTGCATGTGAGTAATTAAAGGCAATCAATGTACCAATGAACCAGAAACATTTCATCACTAAAATATGACGACTAACTGGATGAAAAATCAGCTGACGGCTGAACTTGAACTTGTGCTGAATATTTACTTTTACAGGTGAAGATTTGTGGCGCCCTCTAGTGGACAACAGAGTTATTGCATCACTGTGTCTGGATTTTCTTATTGTTGCTAATAAGCTAAATATATAAGCAATATAATATATTATATTATATCATATATATATGGCATCATATGTTGCTAATATCTGCAATGTAAGCACGGAGATAAAATCCTGCAAAGAAAAAATATATAAAACACACACACAAATGACCAAAATGTGTTTTTCTCACTTCTGCAAGAGCAACATGCTATCCTGGCACACATTTGTCTTTACGAGCACAAACAAAAACAAAAACTAAATGAAAACACGAGAGACAGGTCTCCTGCAGATGTGCATCATGTTTTTTAACATTCCAAAGCCTTGTCACATCTTTTTAATTATAGGGCTCCTTACAGTTTTAAATGGAAAAATGTTACATTCCTCACTAGTTCAAGCCATATTTGTTATTTTTTTTATTCTCTTTTTATTTAGAACAGCAGTATTCCATCTTACACGTTTTTACATCCAATCTTTAACTTAAATGATTTTGTCCCTACTGTCCTCCAGGCGTTTTTTATGAACAATAATCAAAAACAATAACAGAAAAATAAGAAAAAAAACAAAACCAGGGAGTGCACCCATGTTTACAATCATTACATCACATAAAAAAATAGTTCACATGAAATCAGATGTGATTGGTTTCACATACTCAGATCTTATAAAAGTTTTCTTTCTCAACCTTGAGGGAGGCAGAGATCTTCTCCATAACATAGATCTGGTAAATGATCCCAATCCAGTCGTCGATAGTGGGGGTTCTACTTTTAACCATTTCCCTGTCACACATTTCTTACTGGCTGCCAACAGTTTAGTCAGCAGTTTTTTGTCTTTTACATTCCATGTTTCGAACATTATGTCTCCCAAAAAATAACGTTTCACAATTCAATGGCATGGTCACATTAAATATATTTTCCACATGCATCTGTATCTCCTTCCAAAACGGTCTTATTGCTTGGCAGTCCCAAAAAATATGGAGGTGGTTTTAGACTTTAGACCCACATAGTCTCCAACAGGCATCCCCGCTGCCCTGATATCTTTTTTGAATGGGTGTGTGTGAGAAAGTGAGCAACCCCTCCCCTTCTCACCATCACCGGACTTTTTTTTTAATGTGTGTGGAGGATTGGGCGTGGTCTGCAGGGGAGCAGCACACAGGTGTGCCTGGTTCTGCTGATTGTGGCACACCTGTGTCCAATCAACCTCTCCACCCTGCCTGGGTTTATAAACAGCAGCTGCATAGCAGAAGGGGGGTCTGCTGAATGTAGGAAGCTTGTTGGGAGGCTATTCCCCATTGTGCCTTCTTTTTTGGAATGCTGATTTTGCCCTCTGCCTGTATGTGTTTTTTTTACATGGAATAAAAAGCCTTATTTTTTTGGCATTGTACACTCTGCAAGGTTTTTTTACACCTCATCACCCAGGTCCAGTTTTGCCTTGTCCCCTTGTACGTGGGGAGGTCGCTCTAGTTCCTCACAGTGTGATAAAAAATCTTGTTATACTTTTCCAGCAGAACTCCCTCCAAGTATTTGACTCAGTTGAGATCCATTGTAGTTGGCATATTCTTTCCCAGCTTTCCTGTGTGATTATTACCCTTATGTCCTTTTCCCATTTCCTTTTTATATATTCTGTATTATCTTGTTTGGAAAGTTGTATGGTCTTATATAGTTTGGAGATCATTGTATTACTTGATTCAGACTTAGTTAATGATAAAAAGACCCCCATGAACCCTGACTCATTGATTCCTAACCCCTCTTTAATGTTCTTGTCAAAATAGTGTCTCACTTGTAGGTATCTAAAAGAAATCCTCTCTTCCCAGACCGTGATCCTTGTGAAGGCTTTCAAAATGTTGAAATACTCCCTTGTGGATAGGATAGGATAAGATTCAACTTTAATAATCCCCAAAGGGGAAACTTCATTGCCACCATGGCTACAACAATACAACATAAAACAATCAACAATACACATTAACAATGTCTCCACCTAGGGACAGCAGTGGATCAATACAACAAAATAACCAGAAAAGGACCCCCAAAAAAGGGAGATAAAAGAAAAAGAATGTGGACAAATGAATAGTAGGTAGTTAGGCCTTTTGTAATCCATGTTTTAAATCTACTGTGTTTTATTTGGCGCAAAGTCTGTATCATAGGCACACCACCTCATTATTTTAGATGTGTTTTGTGATCTGCAAATTTGAACCATTTCCTTCCAGGATATGAGGAAGGTGCTTGTTAAAGAGTCTTCTGGAATGTCCAGCTCTCTTCGGAGTTTGTTGTCACTTAGTAAAGCTGTTATTGGGATTCCCCTTATCATCGTTCCTTCTATTTCCTTCCAGGCTGCCGTGTATGTTGGTGAGCAAAGACAGACTAAAGGTCTAAGTTGGGCTGCATGATAGTAATCCTGCAAGCAGGGAAGACCCATTCCCTCCTTTTCTTTTCTCAATTGCAGCGTTTTAAATTTGATTCTGGCCCTTTTCCCTTGCCACAGATATCTCGCTATTAGTCTGTCCCACTCTAGAAACTGCTTAGCTGGTATTTTAACTGGCAGACACTGAGAAAGGTACAACATCCTTGGTAGAATGTTCATCCTGATTGATTCTATCTGGGAGCTTAAACTTAAAAAGGGAATACCATTTCATCTTTGTAAATCGGTTTTAATCTTTGAATTAAGTATGTGTCGTAGTTGATGCTATACAATCTTGTTAAGTCTCTAGGTAACGAAACACCCAAGTATTTAATGGACTCAATGTCCCATTTCCAATTATATTTGGTTTTAATTGAGGCTGGGGGAATCATAGTTAAACGTCAATACTTGGGTCTTTTTAATGTTAATTTTATAACCCGAAATCAAACCATATTCCTCTAGCAATTCCATCAGTTTTGGGAGCGTCTGACTGGGCTGCGTTATGCTTATTAACAAATCATCAGCAAATAGGGCCAGTTTTTGCTCTCCAATGTCATTGTTACTCCCTTTATATCGGTCCTCTGCCTAATTAATTGACTCATGGGTTCTATAAATAAGGCGAAGAGGAGCGGCGACATACAACACCCTTGTCTTGTTCCTCTCTCCAGAATGAATGTACTGGTTAGGTTTCCATTGCGTTTAATTCTAGCTGTTGGTTTGTTATAAAGTTCTGCTAAACTAAAGAGTGTCAATTATAGTTGTATGGAAGCCAAATTTTGTAAGTACCTTATAAAGAAATGATTACCTCACTGAGTCAAATGCCTTCTCAGCGGCCAAACTTAATAACAGTGTCTCCTGTCCTTGTTGTGTGACTTGTCTCATTACATGCAGTGTCTTCCTGATGTTATCTTGTGTCTGTCTTTGTCTGACAAAGCCGGTTTGGTCATTATTTACCAATTCTGGTAATATCAATTCTATTCGTTTAGACAGTATGTGAATAATTTATAGTCGCTGTTTAGGAGACTTACAGGACGGTAATTCCCACAATCTAATTTGTCTTTCCCTTCCTTAGGTATGACCGAGATCATTGCCTCCCTCCACGACGGAGGGGCATTTTTATTTTCCAACACCCAGTTAAATGTTTCTAATAATATTGGAATTAATGGACCCTGCATTGTTTTATACCATTCTGTGGGAAAGCCATCTGTCCCCGGAGACTTCCCCCCTTTCATTCTACTAATTGCCGACTGGATTTCTTCTTTTGTTATTTTTGATAGTAATTTTTCATTTTGTTCATCTGTGATCTTTGGAAGCTTTATCTGGGTCAGTAAGGTATCGATCTGACTGCCATTGCCCTTCTGCGGTTGTGAATATAATGATTTATAATAGTTTTGGAAACATTGTTGTATTCTCTCTGGATTTGTTTCTATTTCATTTGTTTCTGAGTTTCTAAGTTTATGTATAGTTCTGTCCGCCTGCTGTTTTCTTAACCTCTATGATAAAAGTTTCAGTGATTTCCCACCCGTCTCGTAGTATCGTTGCTTTGTAAAAAGGAGCTTTTTTTGAATTTCCTGCTTATTTATTTCATCGATTTCTCTTTTTAACTTATTCATCTCACATTTGTCGGCGTCTTTGAGAGATTTTGCATGTTCTTTCTGTAGTTCAAGTCCTCTTCTAATGTTTTGAGTTTTTGTTCTCTAATTCTCTTCTCGTATGAGGAGATGGCTATTATTTTGCCCCTCAGCACCGCTTTCAATGCATCCCAGAGAATGTCGCTTCTCCATTATCGTTATTTTCCAAATACAGATTAATTTCGGTTTTTAGTTTATCTTTAATACACGGTTTATTCAGAATGTTTGAGTTCAGTCTCCAGAGAGTGGATCTTTTATTATTATTCAGATGTATTGTCATAGTAACAGGGCCATGATCTGAGATAGTAGTGGGTCCTATTTCACAATTGTCCACCCTAAAAAGATCTCCTTTAAGCATAAACAGGTAGTTGATGTGTGAGTAAACATTGTGTGCGTATGAGTAGTGTGAGTAGTCGCAGCTCGTTGGATTTATATCTCTCCACACGTCCACAATCCCCACTTCACGCATCCAAATATTGAATCTTCTGCTAATATTTTTTGCGTTGGATTTCCCGTTTGATTAGTCTATTTTCGGATTCAATTGGATGTTAAAATCTCCGCCACAAATTAAGATTCCTTGACTTTTTGTTGTCGTCAAATCCACCACATGCTTATAAAATGACCAGTCGCTTCCCGGTGGCACATACACATTAATAAGACTCATCAAAACACCATCTATTTTCCCTGTAACCATGACAAATCTGCCTTCTTTATCCTTATGCTCTGATATGTGTTCATAATTCACAGTATTGGATATCAGAGTCGCCACCCCTCTCCGCCTCCCCGGCCCATGAGAGGAAAAGTAAACATACTTAAATCCTGATTTATTCAATTTAGCATGTTCGGAGTCGTCGAGGTGCGTCTCCTGCAAGAGAGCTACTTGGATTTTTATCTTTCTTCAGTTTTGATAAGATCTTCCCCCTCTTGACTGGATTGAGTACTCCATTTATATTAAATTATGTTATTTTTAAAGACCTATTTTGCATCTATGTAATTTCCCCCTCCCTCCCTCTCATAAACCTGGTGCGCTTCCCTTTCCCTGCGAGAAACGGCAGGGGATGAACAATTAACATATTAAAAAACAACAAACTGAACTGAACTTGTCCATGTGACTCCCTATGTAGGGGTCTGTTAACCTGACCCTGTTGGGCCTCCCGAGGAGGCTCCCAAGGGAAAGTCTCCCTCTTCAGACCGGAGGAAGAGGCCCTTGTCCGCATCCGTCGCACGCCGGAGGAAAAAAAAAAAAATATATATATAGGTTGGCCCCGTGCGAACCTATTCGAGTCTATTCAATGGTGAATCTCCACCACTTGGTACAGTCGCAATATAATCCAAGAGATTTCACCAACGTTAATCCGCCGTCTTCAGGCCGTGGGTTAATCCTTAGGTCCTGGAGGAGGACGGTGCTGTTCTCCTGAAGGCCTGCGGCTTCTCCTTGTAGCTCTGATCCTGCTCCGCTGCCTTCTTTGATCTCCTCTCCGCTCTGCTCCAGGACAGCCGCTGCACCCGCTCCATCGGCGTCTCCGGGGTTGTGGTGGCTGTCACGGAGTATCCTCTCCTCAGTAGATCCTTTGCAGCTTCTTCCACCGTCTCGTAGGTTCTGGTTCCATCGTCGTGTCTCACGCGCAGCCTGGCCAAGAAGAGGGTCTGAAATTGAACCTTTTTTTCTTTCAACACTCTGCGGATCTCTGTGTAATCCCTTCGTCTCTTGAGTATTAAAGGTGGATAATCATGATCCAAATTTATATGACTTTCTTGCCAGTCAAACCCCTTCCTCTGCCAAGCCTCGCGGAGTAATGTCTCTTTTGTTTTAAAGCTTAAACACTTGATCACTATGGAGCGGGGCAGCGCGCCCGCCGGTGGCTGCGGCCCCAGGGACCGGTGCGCTCTCTCGATCTGCAGGTCGGTGTCGGCAGGTAGTTCCAGACGGAGTAACTTATCCACAAACGTGGCCAACGTGGCCGAATCCTTCTCGGATCCCTCCGGGACCCCATAGATCCTTATGTTCTCACGTCTGGAGCGACTTTCCAAATCCAGCAACTAGTCCTCTAGTTTGGTATGCAACGTCAGCATAGCTGTGACAACTTCTTCTGTGTTTTGGATCCTCTCTTCTGCTTTCTCAATTCGGCTTTCCACCTCATCCAATCTGGTATTCACCTTTACAATTTCTTCTCTTATTGTCTCTAATGTGGCGCATCTGTTCTAAAGCATGATTTATGGTTCCGCGTTAAATCGACGCAGAGCCTACGGCGTAGGGTACGCAGCGACGCGCGACGTACGGTGCATGTAGCCGCGTACCCTACGCCGTAGCTCTGCGTTGGTGTAACGGAACCATAAATCAGCCTTACCACACGCCGGTTGACTCTGCGCTCCCAGCGGATCAGCCGGCCGAGTCCTAACAGTTTCCCCCCTTTGTTGAAATGTCCACATTGCAAGAATTGTCGCCCTGTTGTCATCCTTTTTGGTAAAATGTAACCAAACTTTCAAGCGTTTATGCCGCTTTGTCCCCGTGTTTTCCTGCTGGGCATGAATGCGCACGTTGCGCAACGTGCTTGGTGACGTCATTCGCGCCGACTGGAATCGATAAGGGAATCGTTTGGGAAAAAGGCAAACGATTCCAAGGAATTGAAACACTGGGAACCGGTTCTCAACAAGACCCGGTTCTCGATTCCCACCCCTAGCTGCATCCCGACTCTGTAGTGTGTTTTTCTTCTAAAGCCGCGGTGCAGGTGAGTTTTTCCCAGAGAAGAACATAGTTATGGGTCGTTGTTGTCGCTCTTTTTTCTTCTGGGCAAAAACATTCTTATAAACCGACATGCTACCATGGATTATATCTGAGACTGTAATGAACGATTCATCAAAGGGTCCCGTTCCTGAGCTGCTGCTGAAGCTCATTGACCGTTCTCAGCTTGTTGCTAAGCAACCAACGTTATTGACACAGGAAGTGAAGAAGTGGGGAGACTGTTTAGCCAATCAGAATGCAGAACACTGTTAGGATTTCATGAAGTTTGAAGGTGGGTTTCTCTTCATATGCAAAGTAATCTCCTATTCAGCAGTAGGTCAGCTGCTTTCTTCTAGTCACGGAGTTGGCCTCTGTTTACGGCTCGGCTGCTTTCTTTAGATGAAGGGGTCAGAAAGTTCAAAAACATACCATATGTTAAGATAAGACAATGGGGAGAAACAGATGTTTAGCATTGGAGGGTCTGATCTGTTATCTGGGTTGACACCCCAGGTGGGAGACAATCAGAGGAGATTTGGGGCTGGAGGTGAGACATGTTCGGGGTCTTTCCAGTAGATGTAGAGCTGAAGGTGAGACATGTTCGGGGTCTTTCCAGGAGATGTAGAGCTGGAGGTGAGACATGTTCGGGGTCTTTCCAGGAGATGTAGAGCTGGAGGTGAGACATGTTTTGGGGTCTTTCCAGTAGATGTAGAGCTGGAGGTGAGACATGTTCGGGGTCTTTCCTGGAGATGTAGAGCTGGAGGTGAGACATGTTCGGGGTCTTTCCTGGAGATGTAGAGCTGGAGGTGAGACATATTCGGCGGTCTTTCCTGGAGATGTAGAGCTGGAGGTGAGACATGTTCGGGGTCTTTCCCACAGCTACTCGACCAATGGGGTTCAGGTACAAAGAACACCTCCCTTTTTAGTATAAATTGAACTGGATCAATGACCACGTGTGCATTTCTCTCCTACCTTTTGTGGTCTAAAAGAATTGAACCTCCGGCCGGAAAACATTGTGCTTGATATAATAAAAGCTTGTTTTAACTTTGATTCTATTCCACTGGTTTTCTTATGGTTCACCAGACAAACGAACACAAGGATCTTTCAACACGATGCACAGCACAATGTAAATCTGTGAAGCAGCGAGACGTGAAAGGTGAACTGCGAACCGCGTTATAGCCAGGTATTACTGTATTCAGAATACTATACTCTGATTAGACAAAGTCATGGAATATGTCACAACGTACATTTTAAGCCAAGTACTCAGCAACTAGATTTGATAAGAGCTTTATTTGTCAAAATTACAGCCAGTACAGTGAAATTACTGCCAGTACAACCCATCAAGACAAAACAGATGACATCATGACTTTTTAACTTGGACTGCTGATGTCATGTCTTGCTGCTATATTATATTAACCCTTGTACTGCACATTGCATGTTAAACTGCAGCCACTCTTTCAGACTGTCATAACTTGCTGCCATATTCTTTTGTACAGTGCACTTTAATGCAGCTATATTCTTAGCTGTTTAATTTGCTGCTATACATGTCTTGCACATTGCACTTTTAAATGGATTGTATTCTTTTTCTGGTAACACTTTACAATAAGGGTCCCTTAATTAACGTTAGTTAACGCATTATTAAGCATTAATTAACAGTTTAATAATAGTTAAATCACCATTATTATGTATTACTTAACATTAATAAGCATATTCGTTTTTTCAATTCAATTTAATTTTATTTATATAGCGTCTAATACAAAAGATGTCTCTAGACGCTTTCCAGAGATCCACAACATGAACATAAACATAAATATAATTATAAATATAATCCCCCGAGCAATTATTACATAAACAATGGCAGGTAAAAACTCCCCTAGTGGGAGAAAAGCCTTAAGCCAAACAGTGGCAAGAAAAACTCCCCTTTAGGAGGGAAGAAACCTTGAGCAGGACCAGGCTCATAAGGGGGGACCCTCCTGCCAAAGGCCAGACTGGGGAGTCGGGGACGTCAGCAGCACAGCAGGCAGGTGGAAGCAGCAGCGGGATGACCAGAGGTGTGGGGGGAGGGGACCGGGACCGCAGGCCAAAACCCATTTCCCTAGGCTCCGGCCCTGTAAACATGCACAAAAAAGAGAAAAGGGGGGCCAGCACAAGAAACTACAGGGGCGATGAACAAAACGATAGCTATGAGATATTTATAATAAATAAAAATTGAAGTGGAGAAGAGAGGAAGGGAAGAGGAGAGGAGAAGAAGGGTGAGAGGCACCGCACAGTGGAACATGTCGGTGCCCCCCTGCAGCATAGGCCTATAGCAGCATATCTACCACCAAGCTATATTTGAGACTAACTATTATAGTCTTGTTCTATAGCTGCAACTATGACTACTGACTCTAACACACTAGAGTTTACACTACCTAGAGATTTACCAACACCAGCTAGAGGTTTACTAAACACTAACTATAGGCTTTACTAAACAGAAAGGTTTTAAGTTTAGTTTTAAAGGTGGAGGTGGTGTCAGCCTCCTTAACCCAGATTGGAAGTTGGTTCCATAGTAATGGTGCCTGATAGCAGAACGCCCGCCCTCCAAATCTACATTTAGATACTCTAGGAACTACAAGTAAACCTGCACTCTGAGAGCGGAGAGCTCTGCCAGGAACATAAGGCACTATCAGGTCTTGCAAATAATGCGGAGCTAAGCCGTTTTGGGCTTTATATGCAAGTAATAAAATTTTAAATTGGATTCTGAATTTTACAGGTAGCCAATGTAGCGACGCTAACACTGGAGAGACGTGGTCTCTCCTGCTGATTCCTGTCAGCACTCGTGCTGCTGCATTCTGGATCAGCTGGAGCCTATTCAGCAAATTACTTGGACATCCTGCTAATAACATCTAAAGCTGAAGGCAAGAAATCAGCAGTGTTACTAACAAGGAAATCAACATCAGAGGTAGAACCCAGGTCACTGGCCTCTACTGATTCACTATTTTCCACTGTCGCAAGATGAGCAATGGCCTCCCTAAATTTAGCAATAGCTTCATCAGACAAACATCTGCTAAAATAATACCTCCTGCCCTGCACTTCAACATCGACAATATTAAATTCAAACGTTATTAAATAATGGTCGGATAAAAGGGAGTTTACAGGTGACACCAACAGATCATCCGTTTCAACACCGTAGGTGAGAACGAGATCGAGAGTATGATCAAAACAATGCGTGGGCCCGTCCACTTTTTGTGAGATACCCATTGACTCTAGAAGAGAATTGAAAGCTAATTTAAAATTATCGCTTTCAACATCCATATGAATATTAAAGTCACCCACTATGATGCATTTATCTGTACTGATCAATAATCCAGATAGGAAATCTGAAAATTCAGACAGAAACTCTAGGTAAGCACCAGCAGGGGGCCGGTACACTACCACTAACACAACTGGCTTCTCTGATTTCCAGCTCAGAGATTTCAGACTAATGGTGAGGCTTTCAAATGTATTATAATTGCACTTAGGTTCAGTTTTTGTTTGGAGACTGGAGTTATAAATTGCTGTGTTTCTAGGAATGTGATGATTAAACTCATCACTGGCTAATAGCCCTGTGTTGAGTCTCCAGTGGTTCTTTTTTTTTATTTATTTTTTTACCTTGTCTGCACACATATTAATGATTGAAACCATGACGGTAAAAACCTAAGGCATATATATGTGCATACAAACCCAGAGTTGTTTTTTTTGGGGGGGGGGGGGGGTGACATCCACTGCCAATCCAGGAAGCAGGAACACACGGAGACACACGTCAAGCACTGGAAATCTGCAACAAAAAACCACAAACAAAACACAAAACCGACACAACCGACACAGAGCCGACCAAAACACGAGCAGCAATCGACCCAAATCACAGTCTGAGCTAAGCTACCGCTAACTAACCCCAAAAACTACAGAGCAAACATGCAGGTGAACAAGCCAGTGTGTATGTCTATGTGTGTGTGTGTGTGTGTGTGTGTGTGTGTGTGTGTGTGTGTGTGTGTGTGTGTGTATATGTGTGTGGGTGCGTGTGCGTGTACATGTCTTTGTGGCTATGTGTGTGTGTGTATGAGTGTGGGGCCGGCTTCAACTCAAACACAAAGACATGGGCTTCAAAATAAAACAGGAAGTGACAAAACCGTGACAACTACATTTGATAAGAGCTTTATTCGTCAAAATGCCAGCACAGTGAAATTACAGTACATGTACAACCAGTACAACACAACCTAGCTGAGAAAGATGACACTGGAAAAGAGTCAATTTATAAATGACTTGCTGCCCTCTCTGCTGGGAATAAGCTGCAGAAAATCTTAGAACTGAATAATCTGGTGTCACTTGATGCTTTTAAGGTTCTTCTGAAAGACTTGGAAGCAGATTCAACTGGCTGTAGATGCTTCGACTGCTGATTTTGTCTGTGATCTGTATTTCTGATTTGTTTTTAACAGTTTTGCTATTGTCGGCTGTACTCTCTTAAAAAAAAAAGTCTCAACAAGACTTTTTCTTGGTTAAATAAAGGTTATAATAATAATAATAATAATAATAATAATAATAATACTTTTAAAATGGGAAAACATCGGATATGATGTTGAATTCCTTGAGTAAATCAGCCGTTGCGTCAACTACACTTCCCACCAGGGTTTCTCGCCATGCTGTGAATATGTTAAATTCCCGGCGAAGGACCTCCTGGAGGGATTTCTTATCGTCTTTACTCAGCTCATCGATGAACTCTTTAGTTGCTGGTGCGCCAGAGAACCCTCTCTCTTTTGGGTTAACCCAGGTTCCTCCTCTGGCCATCGGATGTTCTTCAAACAAAAATCTTGTTGCTCTCTTATCAGAGTTTTTAAGGTTATCAAAGTTGCTAGCCATTTCTTAAGCCATAATAGTCAGAGGCAACGTCCGAAAATTTCTGGCAGATTCTGATATAACTGATGCAGTGAAATACCAGGCGCGCTTGAAGTCAGTTTCAAGATCTATGTCCTTCCTAATTCCAATAAAGATATTTTTAGCATAAAAAGCAAATTTAGAAGGTTTAATGCCCTGTCTAATCTTCCTGTAACATTCATTTCCTACGTCTGTCCATTTAGTTAAAAGTTTGGAGATTTTCTCCGTATCGTCGCGATCGTTGAGCTTTTTTCCAACCGGGAACACATAAACGCTCTGATCAATAAAGAAGATCCAGTCACAGATTATCACATGTAAGGTGAAGTTTTTATCGTTTCCGAGGCGGTGGATTAAGTATAGGATGTCTCGTCCTGATTGTATTTTGTAACATTTTTTCGGGTATTGGTCTGGGTTCAGCACCTTTACAACATCACCTTCACGTTTTACTATTAAACAGTTTTGTTTCTGCAAGTTTTCTGCATCAGCTTTCGGCGGGGGGTACTGTGCTTTTGGAAATATTGCCCAGGTTATTCTTTGAACTTCTTCACAGGAACTTTGTAAATTTTGGTCAACTTGCTTATCAAACTCTGGGTCAATATTACTCTTTTGATTTACATTACGTCGATCATCCATCACGAAATCGTCGAGTTCACTTTGCTTATTTGCGAAGATCTCTTTGATGCAGTAGCGCATATACATTCATACATAAAAACTTTTTACGTCGTCGTCGTGATTTCGTTTAGCCAGAACCAGAACTGAAACACAAAGACACAGGTTTCAAAATACAACAGGAACTGAATAACCAAACTGTGACATACTGTAGTTGGACTGTATAGATACAGTCACAGTGGAAAAACCAGTTCTAACTCAATCAGAAACCCTGCATCACCAGAGAGGTGAATCATCTGTCGGGCGTTTAAAAATGTAAATTCCCTTTAACTGGACCGACAACTTTTACATTCTCCTCCATTTTTCTATTCTCCTACTCATCCCCCACCTGTCCAGCTACAATGGAGTCTACCAGCGTTGCTAACCACGCCCACACACAGGGACAGCCAATCAGCGTCCACTTCAAGGTGGGACTAAAGGTTGTTTTCTACTCACAACTCAAGCACAAACACAGATTTATTAATAAAGGCAACTCGTAAACAGAAAAAGTAAAGTTAGAGATTAAAAATCACATTAAGCGATTAAAAAACATAACTAAAAATGCCTGTAATTAATTAATCAAAATTAACACGCTAATTTGACACCCCTTATATATATATATATATATATATATATATATATATATATATATATATATATACAGTACATTCATATTAATATATAATATTATAATATATATATATATATATATATATATATATATATATATATATATATATATATAATATTTATATCATTGTCCAGTAACTGCAGCAGAGTTATTGTTCAGCAAACATTAGCTGATAAATTATGTCGTCATCATGACGTAACATCATGTAACACTCTGAGGTTTCCTCCGAAACGTGTTAGGTAAACAATTACCTGGAAACCGTGTCTGAGATAAAAGAAACAGCAAAGTTAATTAAAAGAAAATTAACTTCATTGAATAAGTACAAGTCAAATTTACACAGAATTAGGATGTGCTTACATAGCACATTTAGCATGATTAGCCTGGGTTTACATAGCACAGTTAGCATGATTAGCCTGGGCTTACATAGCACATTTAGCATGATTAGCATGTGTTGACGTTGTTCTCGCCTTTAGTCCAACTGAGAGGCGTCGAGGTTTCTGTGGTGAAATTTAACATTTAACATTTAAACTCAATCAAAGCTAAAGTTGGTGGACTGAGAAAGTTTTTCAGTGTCGTTCTCACTCGACAACGAACAGGAAACTATTCCTCTGAGATTCAAAATAAGATTTTTCTCGAAAGTCTGTCTTGGGTAACCTACCTTCTGAATATAAGAATTTGGTAATTATTTTTGTCAAATACATTTTTAGGTTTTTTAAATACCTGACTGTTCGGTGATTCCCTTCGCCTTCTTCAGTCAGTCTTCTTCGGTTCTCGGTTCTGTGACTTTTCATGTCATCAGCTTATTATAAAAGGAAGCATGACTCACGTAACTCACCTGTCAGGTGAGTCACGCCCCATCTTAAATAACATCGCCCGAGTCCAACCACTTCTCCTGCCAGCACGGAAGTTTTGTTGCTTTCATTTGTGGTAGAATAGTTTACTGTAATGATCGTAATGCCCTCGGGTCGTCCTAAAAAAGTATTTCAAGTTTACACCTGCTACCGAATTCAGACGCAGGTGAGCTGGCGAGGACCGGAGCTCCTCTGGTACCGGACTTTTAACTGTTCCTAAAGTTAGAACGGAAACTTTTAAGACGGCCCTCACCTGAGGAACAGAGAACCTCAAGTCAACCTTTTGCATGAGATTATTATGTAGATCAAAAAAGACTAGTCTTTGTATAAACTAAGTTTTTTGTAGGTAAATAATACATTTAGCAAGTACAGTCAACTTAATTGTGTTAAGTTTACTTTATTTATCAAAATTAAGTGGACTTTACTTGCAAATGAATTTTGTACATACTAAAAATTAAGTAGTTTATACAAAGACTAGTCTTTCTTGATCTACATAAAAATCTCATGCGCAAAAAGTCGCCTTATTTTTTTTAAAGTAGATCAAGCAAGATATTTTTGACTGTGGTTTCTACTTAAACAAATAAAGCATGTTTCATCTAAACGTTGGTCAATCTGGCCAATAGATGAAAATTGTTAAAGGAAAAGTAAATACAACAAGATCATTGCTTGTTGTTTGTGTGTAAATGAAAAGATTACTGGGATTACAGAAATACTGCTGGTTAAAGGAGCATGAGGGAGGATTGAGGCAGGATTTATGAAAAAAAATGCGTATACGTTTTAAGTTTTCTAGTAATAATGTCAGATGAAGCGTTCCAAACCCAAAAGAATGATCCTCTAGTGCAGTGGTCCCCAACCCCCGGGCCGCGGCCCGGTACCGGGCCGTGGGTCATTTGGTACCGGGCCGCACAGAGAGAAAAAAAAAAAAAAAAATTTTGATGAAATTTTTTTTTTTTTTTTTTTTTTTTTTTAATTAAAAAATAAATTTTGTAGAATCCCCGACTGATGATGGATGACTCTCAAACTGATGGTTCACAATGTTTTTATTCCTTGGATGTAAATACACTGCAAACACACCGTAAGAGCTATAAAGGAATAAAATAAAATAGTTAGTCTTTCTACATTCATATAAGTTTAACTTAAATACAGACCGACGCAGCTGCTCGCTCGGTTGGCAATAAAGCTACCACAATACATGAGCGACCAAACTCAAGCTGGACATAAATACGGTATAAAATTTGCACAAATCCTCATCAGCAGGTGATTTTTGTGTCAGTTAGGCTCCACTTTAGCATTCCTGACACTAGTTTAGTCTTTCAGACACACTTTCTACTGCCGTTAAACTTAGTTAAAGTCCGAAGCGCCGTCAAAATAAAAGCACTAAATATCGGTCTACTTAATATATAACAATAAAATAAAAGCCTGGCTTTAAATAATGTTAATGAGAAAACCAACATAAAAACACATTTATAGAAACACTGATATTATAAGTAATTTACAATTTCCATTATTTAATTTTATTTCTTCAAAAATGATGTTTTTTTTATTATTTTTATTATTATTATTATTATTATTATTATTATTATTATTATTATTATTATTACTACTACTACTATAGCGAAAATACCACAGTTTTTAATGCCGGTCATTTTATTTAGTTTTTGTCAGCTACACCTTTAGATTGGGCCGTGAAAATATTGTCAGACATTAAACCGGTCCGCGGTTCAGAAAAGGTTGGGGACCACTGCTCTAGTGTATCTCTCCTTTGCCTTGAACAGGCTGTGTGCTGCAAAATGTGCTGCAATTGTGACCGGAATTTCCCGCGCTGTCCTGCGGATGTGACGTCACATGACGCTGCATGCACGTTCTCCCCGTTCTCCCGTGCCGGCTTCACTGTTGGCTGCAGTACCCCCGATGGCCGTCGTGGTGAAGGGTGGCGCTAGAGAGTCTCATTTCTTAAAAGGAGCCTCATGCTCCTTTAAGGAAAACATGCACAATGTCTTGTTTTTTGAACAAATGCAGATTAAGTTCAAAAGTAGATGTATTCATGTAAAGCAACAAACTTAAGTTTTAATTGTTAATATCACAGATTTAAATATGTTATATTTACATGTGCTTAGATTTTTTTTCAGTGTATGATGGTTTTCTCTCACTAGGGGAGTTTTTACCTGCCATTGTTTATGTAATAATTGCTCGGGGGTTTATGTTCATGTTTTGGGTCTCTGGAAAGATCCTAGAGACAACCTTTGCTGTATTATTATGCTGTATTACTATATTATTGCAGTATACAAATAAAATTGAATTGAATTGAATTGAATGGTTTCATGGTCAGGTACGACCAGGGCGACTGATGCCCCTACAAACTCTTTTGGGAAAGTTACAGCTAACTCAACGTAACCCAATTAGGGGACAGACTTTCCTGCTGCTCCCTCCACCTCTAAAAGATTGAATAATGGCTTCATCTCTTGCTCTGAGAGGTGTGTTTTGTAGAACGACTGGGGAACGGTTGTTACTTGTGAGTCTGTGTCAAGCAAGCAGTTGACTTCTCCAACCTTTATGCTCACGCAGACTGTACTCTTGGTATCAACCAACCCCTCAGGAAATGTGAATGGGTGGCTCTGATCTGATTGTTCTAGACTGGCATATACCTGAGCTTCATGTTTGACGTTTGCATCTGAGGGACGTTGACTCTCTTTAGCTCTCGTTTGTCCCACAACAGGAGCTTTTACGAGTTTAAATGTGGGTTCTGAGCGGTTTCCATTTCCCACATGCGTTGTTTCTCCTCTAACTGTTTTTTTCTTTTCAGCCACTAAGGCAGGGTTTGCGGCTTCAGGGCATGACGGGGAGATATGTCCATCCTCCCTGCAGTTAAAGCAGTACCAAGGCCGGGGCTCGTTTGTGTGCTTCACCCTTGCCTGGTTTTGCCTGGTTGCTTTTGCATTGTCTTTGTGTGATGTTTGGCTCTGGGATTTCTCAGCAGCTCCATTTTTATTAATTCCCCTCTTTTACTGAGTCAGGAAAGAGGTTAATTAGCTCTGCAGGCTAGCAACCTGTTACATAAGATCTTCGATAACTCTAGGACTCACCTCTGGTTTCAACTCTGGCTTTGCATAAGCCCACGCGCTCTGAGATTGAATTTGGATTCAGGGTTTTGTAGCACCGATATGTTTCTTCATACGACTAGCTTTTGTTTGCTGCCTGTCTTTCTCCTTGCGCAGCATCAGCAGGAGTTCTGGATATGACGGTGCGCTGACTTTCTTTTGTTCAAGCTGCAGAGCGGAGCGCAAAGCATTGTTCCAACACCCCATACAGAACTGCTTAAGGAGATGTTTGTCTACTTCTTCTGGTGAAACCCCACCCCTCTTCATTGCCAGACTTAATGCTGCCTGCAGTCGATGACGGTAGGTGGAAGGTTTTTCACCGGGATCCTGGAGAGTGTTTGAGAACTGGGCAAAAAGTTACTCCCCATCCTCAATGGTGCCAAAAGCTGAATCAAGCAGCTGCAGGAAGGTTAGGGGAGGTGCATCGGGCCACTTTGATTACATCAGCTGCGGGTGAGAGCAGGCTCCCAAGAATCCTCCTGGATATCTGAAGACAGGACATGTTAGGGTCATTCAAGAGCAGCTCGATATGTGAGCGCCAAGTGTCGTAATTGGTTTCGTTATTGAGAAGGAGCGGAGCCTTACTGGAAACTGCATTTGTGGGCTGACACCTTCACTCCTTACAATGTGCTCAACCACGACCTTCTGTACTTCTGGGGGATTCATGTCACTTACTGGAAGTGGAAAAGCTCTTCTTTCATTAGTGATCGGGACTGAGCCAGTGGCATTAAGGCCAATGTCTCTCAGAGGAAGATCTGAGAATGCGATGGGGGACTGTTGCTCGTTGGGGGTAACAAGCTGTGGAGTCTTGACAGTAGTCTCAACACGTGTAGGAGAAACATCTTCAGCTACAGGGCTCATATCTCCGACGTCATCACTAATCTGGGATATCATCTCTTTCAGTACCTGTTCATACTCGATGCCACTTAACCTGGCTAAGGACTTAAGCTCGGTTAGGTAAGTCTTGGTAATATTACCACCGATTTAAACTTGGTACACACTGCTCAGCGTGTTGACGATGTAAACAATACAAGGGTCACCCTGCACTGTGTATCACTATGGCAAGTTCTCCCTTAAAACTTTGACGGCTGTGCCGTATGAAGGTTTTGGTAAATCTCAGATGTTTCTTCATCAACATAGAGGGATCTTTTAATAGAGCCATACTTATTAAGGAAGTCAATAACCTGCTCATCCTGATCTGCAACCTGGGATATCCCACTAACAATGACTGCATTAGGGATTTTAACACCCGACCTTTGTACAAAATCCATATTGGACGTAATTTCAGTATTGATATTCAAACTAACTGGCTCCTGGCTGGTTCGCCAATTCTGTAATCCTTGTCACGAAGTAGCAGCAGAGCAAAGGTAAATAATGTTCAATATAAATAACTGGACCAGTATCAGAAGACACTAAGTTTTTAAGAGCCAGTATGTTGAACATCAATAATGACAAAGACAGCAATGGTTTTTGTGGCCACTTATTATTGCAGGTTGACAGGACAGTAAACAATACAATAACTTGTTAGAAAACAGTGTATGGAAAATAAGAAAGTCAGTTTTTCCACAACTTTTAAAAGCTTTCACAGATGAACGACATGTACTCCAAATTATATTTTTAGATAAACACTTAACAGTTTTTGGTGCTTATAAATTAAAATTAATTATTTATTTACTTCCAAATAAAATTATTTTTTTTAAGGATTTTAATGACTAGTTTACTGTGCAAATTAAATAAACGATTTTAAAGGGACAGTTCTTATATTAAAAGGGTATCACTATAGAGCCTGGGCTACACTGGCATTGCATTGTTATTTCACTGGTGTTGCACTGGTATTCTCTAAACTGCTATTGCATTGGTATTTCACTGGTACTGAATTGGTATTAAACTGGTATTAAACTTGCATTTCACTGGTACTAACTGTACCAGTGAAATACCAACACAACCATCATGAAATACACAAGTTCCTCTTTTAATAAACCTCTAACAGGACAAACATGAAAAAAGTTCTATTTTGTTTCCCAGGTGAACAATGAGCTCTCAGAAACAACAAGAATATCTTTTAAGTTGAAGTGTAACAAAGAAAAGGCAAAAACTGTATCTTCAGTTTAATACAATTTAACATTAAAACACGGATCTTTCAAATGCTGCCTTTGCAGACATTTCATTTCCGTTGGTGTTTTTCCAAAGACAGTTCTAGTCTTTTGGTACCCACAAAGAGGAAATGACCCCATCAGACACCTGCAGCAGAGAAAACCACCGGAACATGTGGTTATTTTTAAAAGTTGGTCTGATGTTGTAACTTTATCTCCGTATTAGTCCAGTAAACATGTTAACTTTATTCCATCTTCTGGGTGTTTTTATGTTAAAGATGAGCTGATTGTTCCTCCATAACGTCTCAAACGGGTTCAGCCGGTGTCACGTTCAGACAAGCAGAAGTTTCTGTTTCTGAGAAAATAAATCACAACAAGAAAGTTTTGCTCTTTTTTAAAATTATTATTATTTTATTGGAAACCAAATCTATCACTCTTTTAAATCAAATCCACCTCAAGGGTCAACTGAAATGTAACAAAAGTAAATCTTCAACAGAAACACCTTTGCATGTTCACTTTTAAACAATTCAGGGTTGTTTCCTGTAACTTTGACTTGTTTTCATGTATTTCAGGAAACAAAGACACGTCAGGGTCGGAGGTGTTACTTTAAAGATTCATTTAGTGATTAAGTTGCCCAGAAAGAGGAAGTTCCACCATCACATACAGACGTGCAGCACAGAGAAGCATCATTTCATCCAGCAGAGACAGAATGACACCACGACTGCAGCTCTTCATCACTTTACTGTTTCACTTTGAAGGTAAAGATCAACTTTGACTCGTGTTTGAGGGTTTAATTTGATTTAAAAAGACTGTAAAAACCACTCTGAAGTTGTTGTGTAGCGTTGAATGTTGCTGTTTCACTAAATGTGTTTTCTTTAATAAAACTCACCTCTGTTACAATCAGACCACTTAAAGATAACGTTACATAACTCTGAATGATTCACCAGAGATTGTGTGTGTTGAAGTCTCTTCTCTGTGCTGACAAACATAAATATGTAGGTTAAATATGTTTCTAGGGTCAGGTTGATGTGTGAAGTGTAAAACTTTTCTCAGAGTGTTTTTCTCTGCAGCAGGAATCAGTGGTGGACGGATCTCCGTTCTCCATCACAGAGCTGGAGAAGACGTCGTTTTACCGTCTAACTTTGATTCTTTATATTACCCATGTCCTCATGTTGACTGGATTCATTACAATGATCGATATAAAAAATACATCGTTAATAGAGGAAATATTGATAAGACGTCACCTGGAGCTGACAGGATGAGTTTGAGCAGTAACTGCTCTCTGATCATCAACAACATCACTGCTGAAGATGCTGGTCGTTACAATCGTAATATTAGATTTACTGATGGTGGTTACCCCCGCACACATGTGTATCTGAATGTTTTAACAGGTGAGTGTTTTGACTTAATAACATCCAGACTGTCAGTTTGAATCCTCCTCATCAACTCTGAGTGAAACGCTGTTAAAAGCTTGTGTGGATTTGTCAGCGACATGAACGTCTGGTGTGTTTGGGATCGTCCTCAACATGATGGATCCTCTCAGAGGAACTGGACCACAAACACCTGACGTTTATTTATGCATTTAAATATTTGAAATTCCATCAGAGAATCACTCAGTAAAACTGGATCAGTAAAATGAGGAGTTCCTTATATTCAAGTGGATATAACAGTTTTTTGTCTTCTTCCAGTCTCTCCATCTCCACCAGATGTGGATCCAGGAAGGGATGGAGATGTGACATTACGCTGTTCTCTGGTGAGACACCGTTTGCTGGGTCCCTGTTGGCAGATCAGCATCATCTGGGTGGATGAGACAGGAAGTGTGCTGCTTGGTGAAGGTGATGGGTTTGTGTCTGGAGGACAGAACAACTGTGTTTCTGATCTGATGGTGAAACAAGAGAAGATTCACCTGCCGGGTTGTTGAAGGAGACAGAGTGGAGATAGATGCTGAATACACGCTGGACTTTACTGGTAAGACCCTCAAATCATGGAGACAAGGAAACTAGGTGAACTGGAATAGTTAATGTAAATGAAATAAGGGCTTGTTAAAGTCCAATGTTGCTTTTCTGAGTTGACAAACCTAAATATCTGAGTGAAATATCTTATTGGGTGTGTTGAGTTTAAGACGTGATTTTCTCTGCAGCAGGAAACGATGTGAGAACAATCATTCTCTACCACAGGGTTGGAGATGACGTGACTTTGCAGAATAACGTTGACTTATCGTCTTCCAACTGCTCCGATGTTGAGTGGATTTACAGCAGAGACACAAGTTCAGCGTCTCATGTGTTTGGTTCTGGAGGAGCTGAGAAGACGTGGCCTGGAGCTGGCAGGATGGACAGGAAGTGCTCCCTGATCATCACCAACATCACCGCTGGAGACGCTGGTCTCTACGAGAGCCGGCTGAGGGACAAGTACAACACCGTTGTGTATCTCAGTGTTTTAACAAGTGAGTATTTGGACTGTGTGGGAAACAGTGCAACCAGAAACACCCAACCCTTGCTGGGTTTGTCCGTCCCAGGAAGGGTTTCCCAACCCTTGCTGGGTTTGTCCGTCCCAGGAAGGGTTTCCCAACCCTTGCTGGGTTTGTCCGTCCCAGGAAGGGTTTCCCAACCCTTGCTGGGTTTGTCCGTCCCAGGAAGGGTTTCCCTCTTTGGATCCTGCCGTTGAACGGGACGGAGGAAAAAACAGTCATCATTACTTTCTGTAGAACATCATTTTTTCCTTCTGTCTTCACTTCGACTTCGTAATCAATCATAGCACAAGTTTTTGGTGTTTCTATCAGACAGTAACTCAGCAAAGCTGAAACAGTAAGGTGAAGAATAGTTCCTCACATGTTAGAAAGACGTTTAAGGTTTTTTAGTGAAACTAAAGTGTTTTGTCTCCTTCCAGTCTCTCCATCTCCACTAGATGTGGATCCAGGAAGGGATGGAGACGTGACATTACGCTGTTCTCTGGTGAGAGACCGTTACTTTGGTCCCTGTAAACAGAACAGCATCATCTGGGTGGATGAGACAGGAAGTGTGCTGCTTGGTGAAGGTGATGGGTTTGTGTCTGGAGGACAGAACAACTGTGTTTCTGATCTGATGGTGAAACATCAGAGACGCTCCAAGAGAAGATTCACCTGCCAGGTTGTTGAAGGAGACAGAGTGGAGATAGATGCTGAATACACGCTGGACTTTACAGGTAAGACCCTGAAATCATGGAGACAATAAAAACTGGATGTCATCATTCAGACTTTACACTTTTAATCAGCTAAAGTGTTAATATTGTATTCTTGACCATTTTGTTGAATCCTTTGGTTCCAGATTATACCGGATTGATTATTGGATGGGTGGTCAGGGGGCTGATGGTGGTTCTGGTCAGCATCGCTACGTTTTTCATCATTTACAGGATGAAAGTTAAAAGGAACAACCCCATAAATCAAACAGGTGTGTTTGACCTGCCTGTCAGGTTGTTATTTAGTTTTCTTAAGTTAGATTGAGTTAAACTCTGAAACAAAATCAACAAACAGCGTTTTCTCAAACTGGAATAAAGCAGTTAAAGATGTGATTGTTTGTGAAAATGGCGTGGGGACTGGTGGACGACTGGTGAGAGTCTGAGATGTTTGATTTCATCTGCTGGTTTTAAAACAGCAGGATAAAATGATCTAAACTAGACTTGAAGAGAACACGTCACAGCTGCACATGTAGAGAAAAGAGGAAGTAGAAAATATCTCTTCCCTCCAGCATCACTGGAAATGTAACATACGTGACTTATTAATGAACAAGTTAATCAGAAGTTATATTATTATTAATAATAATGACAGAATAAAGATAATAAATGTTTTATCTTGTCAACTAACTAACTAAGAATTTAACATTCTTTGTTCCAGATGTTCAGTTACCAATGCAGCAGTATGTGAGTATCTTCACTAATATTTAATATTGTATATATACCTTTAAAATATAAATATGTATGTAATATCCATGTTCCTCAAATGTTTCTTATTTGTTCATTTCCATCAACATTTGCTTCTGATTATTCTTGGTTTTCTGTTAATAAACCTAAACACCAGATAGATCATTATTGTTGTCTTAGTTGACTAACAAGACATTAAATAAACATGTATAGCTGATAACTTTCATAAATGTTATTAATGGATGATTTTCTGGTTTTCATTCAGATATTGATATTAAAAGTTTATAATTGTAGATCAATTTCATAAGAACCATTAAGAACAGCCCATTATCATGTAAATATGATCTTTATCTCCCTCTGGTGGTGAAAACATGATGTATGTTTCCACAGGTGAACAGGG